>NC_056726.1:1972310955-1972428455 GCF_019279795.1 Protopterus annectens
TTTTAGAGAGGACTATAA
Organism: Protopterus annectens; assembly: GCF_019279795.1. Lineage (NCBI taxonomy): Eukaryota > Metazoa > Chordata > Ceratodontiformes > Protopteridae > Protopterus > Protopterus annectens. Next base: position 1,972,310,974 of record NC_056726.1, read on the forward strand.
AATAGTGCTGTAAATTTCATAAATGGACATTTTGCTAGGACAAATTAGTGAGAGCGCAAATGTTAGTTTTGCTGTGTATTTTGATACTATTGCATAAACCTCTTGTAAATATAAGTGCAATTTAAGATATTTGACTGCAGACAATCTAGCAAGTTAAGTAAGTAGTAGCCGAGAATGACTTTGTGTTCTCAACAACTATAATGTAGTACAGTAGAGGGTTTGTGGTGAATTTATAGATTGTCAAACTTGCATATGCAGAAAGGATCAGTGACCAAGTCTTCACCCAAGTATGTGTCTGTATCTGTAACTTAGAAAGAAATTGTCATCTGAACCATTTTTTGTATGGTTAATGAGTAATGTTATACGTGTAAAAATGTTACTACTAGTCAATAGTTGGTTAAACCAAGTGTACATCTTAAAAAATGAGTGGAGTGTAATAACTCTGAATGGTTAATTTTTTAAAAGTATAGAGTCTGATTTTTTTCCATTTTAAATAACTGTGGAAGATGTGGGGAAATGTTCAGCCAGATGTACTGCCCCAAGTACATAACCTTAACAAAGAGAAAAATGCAGGACTAAAAGACAGAGGAAGAGTCAGATAAAACCACTACTGAGTGTTTTCAAAGTACTCTTGGTGTTGGCAGCAAGTGTGTGTTACAGGAAGACTCAGGCAGGTAAAAAGTAATAAAATAAGTCTGCATATAGACTGACAGAGATAAACCACCAAGAGAAACAGGAACTGAGGAAAGGAAGGAGGGATCTCATACTGAACAAAAAGAAAAAAGGGAACCTGTAAAGATTACGTTTCTCTGTACTGCACCAGAGCAGCGACCCAGTCAGAGATGAATCAAGACTCTTAATGGGCAAACGGGTAAAACTATCCCAGTGGAAGAGAAGGAGAAACAAGCCAGTGTCTCTTGTAAGGGAAAATTTAAAGTACAGCAGGAACAATAAAAAGCGGAAAGGCCTGTACTTGTATTATATAACAAAACACAACCCTCACTTCTTGACAGGATACTGAGGGAATGGCTGACTTGGCTGATTTGGTAAAAGCCATGTCAGTTTCAGGAAAAAATTTCTGAGAGGTTGATACTACATAGAGCTAGGAAACACACTGAAAAAGTATAAGGGGAACCCAAAGAACCCAAAGAATGTAATAAACCTTGTACATACCCTAACTTTGAGCTAAAAATGACCAGCTGTAGAATACCCAGAGAGAGGGAACAGACACTGAGCCAGTCATTAATTCCAAATCCTTTTGCAACACTTGTAATGCAGTTAGCACACAGCCACATTTTTGGTGGTCATTTAGGAATGGACAAAATAAAAGTTGTAGTTTTGGCTAGTTTTTATTGGCTTTATATTATGCGATACATGGAGAACTTTTGTGTTGACTTCCAAATGCTCCACCCAAACCAAGATTTAAGAATCCTCTTATACTTTCGCTATTGTGGTGGTTCCTTGTGAATTCATAACAGTGGGCATTGTTGGTTCACTTGTGAAACTAAATAACCATCAGTGTATCACGGCAGTTACTAATGGAGCAAAACCATTTCCTGAACAAAACTGCTCCAAAGAGATAGTGTGAAATCTGTAGCAAAAAAGTGTTGCTAGTGCTCTGATCTAGGGTAGGAATTCCCAAAGGAATTCTTACTCACCAGCAAAACCATTCATATCCTGAGAAATGCATAAACTATGCCAGTTCTTTAAAGTGTAACAGGTAAGGTTCAGTCTTGGGGCCTCTATTTAACATCTTTATTAATGATCTCCACAATGCATCCCAGCAAAGTGCAATAGTTCAGTACACAGATGATTCTACAGTAATCTCCTCTGCTACCAACCTCCCCGAGCTTGTTAAAAATCACTCAAAATGCCTTCACATCCATAGAGACATGGCTAAAATAATGCTCAGCTCCTGCTAACCCCCCAAAAATCTAAGATCCTTTTATTTTCAACTAAAACATCTTCATTGGACTTTAACAACCCAAAATTGAAATAGTAAAAAACGCAAAATTACTAGGTATTACCATTGATGACAAACTTAACTTTGATCAACAAATTCATAATGCATTAAACAAGACCCATTTTAAACTTGGCAAGTTGTAGTGTCACAGACTTTGCCTAGACAAACAGACTAAAATCAGCCTCATAAATACTCTACTTATCCCTTCCTTCCTCTATGGTAGCCCTATTTTCACCAACCTCCACTCATGTCTGATCACCAAATTACAAACATGCTATTATAAAATAGCTAAATTTGCTATAGTGACACCTAATTTGCAAGCACCACTGTCTTTCACTTACTGAACTAAACTGGCTTGAATTCCTCACTACCTTCAGTATACCCAACTAAACCTCACCCATAATTTTTTGTCGCAAAAGCGATACAGTCCACATACACAATTCCCAGTAAATTGCAAAAGAAATTGGGCAGTTTTCACTTCACCAAGAACCATGCAAATTCGAAGCATGAAAAATTCTATTTATTGATCATATATACAAACTCAGCAAGCACTTTCACCTGACTGGGCTTCTTCAAGCCAAAAAAACTGCAGGTTCAAAGTATCCAATAAATACTCTATTCATAGTGACATCACATCCTATGAATTAATTAACAAATAAAATACACATATACTGCATCAAATAAATTATGCACGTTAAAAACAATAAACATTTCCCATAAAAATACATGTACTAAGTTTGGTATGTATAGCGACACAATCTATTTACTAGAAGCCACTAACTTATTACTGCAATACATGTAATAGCACTGAGGAAAATGAATTCATAAAATACAGAGTGAAAAAAGTATGAATACATGGAGCACAGCATGAATAATAACCCAACTATCCCACAAGTTTCCTTCCCTTCAACATAGGTTTTAAGGGCACCCTTTCATTTAACCCGGGTGCCCGATCTGCTCTTAACCTAATTATCCATTTAGTTTCAATCTGTTCAGTGTGATTCATCACATCACCTCTTCTGATAGTGGGTCGATTCACTTGTACAACTAAAAACTTAAAAATATGTTCAGCAGATGTTTCCAGGATTCAGTGCTGTACATGTATTGCAGTAATATCATGCGTTCCGGCCCCAAAACCCGGACAATACCAAGAAGGGAGGAGGGGTATCCATATTCATCAAGGACACCCATACCTCTAGATTGGTGGCAACGCACGATGCATTGGAAACCATCCAGGTGCAATTAACCATAGGCAAGACTGCTCTGCAATTTGTAGCATGTTACAGGCCACCCTCGCGAACTCAGGAACCTCATATGGCCTTCCTGAAAACACTGGAGGGGATAAATGTATCTCCGAACACCATCATACTAGGCGACTTCAACTACCCTAATATAGACTGGGAACACTACTCAAGCCCAAACACTCTAGCCCAAAAGTTCCTGGAATTCATAAACTCAAATGCCATGGAACAACTAGTCACCATCCCCACAAGAGGAGAAAACATACTTGATCTCATCATCACGAACATGGGAGCACAATGTTCAACGCCGGAAGTATACCCCTCACTGGTGAGATCAGATCACAAACTAATCTCGCTGGAGGTCCTCATCCCGCCCCAAACAGAAATAAAAAAGAGCACAGTAGAGAACTTCTCGAAAGCCGACTTCACACTACTAAAGACTAGTGTGGTCTCCTTTAAGGCCCCTGAGCCGTGGGTAAACATTACTCAAACCGCTGAATCACTTACAAATGCCTTCTACCAGCACCTGCAGGGCTGCATGGATCAGGCAATCCCAAGCAAAACAAAGACTCTTTGTACCAAAGGCAAGCGTCCAGTCTGGTGGACCCCAGCCATAAACAAACTCTACAACAAAAGGAGAAAGCTACTACAAGATAGAGCAAAATCCTTAAAAGGTAAGACACCGCTGATTACTATAAGTAAAAAGCTAAGAGCTCTCATAAAATCATCCAAAGCTAATTTTGAGAAAAAAATAGCTAAGGACTCTAAAGACAACCATAAGGCATTCTTCAGCTATGTCAGAAACCTAGGAGGAAACTCCCAGATATGCTCAGAATTAGTTCAAAATGATGTGAAGATTACTGATCCTACAGACATTGCCAACATACTGGCTGACAGGTTCAGTGCAAACTTCTTCCCCCTCCCCCCCTAAAGGAGAGATATCTATACCAAATGATTGTAGCCCCCTAAACATCTCTAACGCCCAGGTGAGAACTGCTCTCTCCAAGGCAAAGAACACAGCATCCATGGGACCTGATGGTGTCCCCGGCTGTGTGCTCCATGAACTCAACGAGGAATTAAACCCACAGTTAGGACAGCTGTTTAATCTTAGTCTCACCTCCGGATACATACCCAGGGAGTGGCGCACAGCGACTGTGGTCCCACTCCACAAAGGCGGTGCCTCCACCGACCCTGGAAATTACCGTCCCATTAGCTTGACAAGCCTTATCTGCAAAGCCGTGGAGAGGATCATAATGGATCTCATAAATAAAGACATAGGGAATTTGCAGACTTTGGATCCAAGCCAGTTTGGCTTTGTCAAAGGCAGATCATGCCTCTTAACCTTGGTTGACTTTTTCGAAACAGTCACCAAGGCCATTGACGAAGGAAAGGCAGTCCATACAGCCTACCTAGACCTGGCGAAGGCTTTCGATACAATACCCCACTCGGGCATCATTGATAAACTCATCAACTTAAATGTAAACCCATACATTACAAGATGGGTTGCAAACTGGCTGAGTGACAGAACCCACAGGGTCAGAGTTGCTGGCGCCATGTCACACTCAAAGCCTGTCACAAGTGGTGTCCCTCAGGGCTCAGTCCTGGGCCCACTCTTGTTTGGCATCTACTTTTCTGAAGTACAAGCAAACACAGGAGGGTTATGGCTGACAAAGTTTGCAGATGACTGCAAACTGGGCGCCTTAGTTGAAAACACATCCGACACGGATATCCTTCAGAAGGGTCTCACAGAAATGGATAACTGGTGCCAGAGCCATGGCCTAAAGTTAAATGCCAAGAAATGCATAGTCATACCCTTCGGGAAAAATAAGGTTACCCCTAGCTACCATATAGGAGGCAATCCCCTGATCACAGAAGAAGTTATCAGGGACCTGGGAACCCAGGTGGACAGTAGCCTTTCATTCGACACCCATATTGCTAAAGTAGTTAGGAAGACCTTCTACATTGCCCACCTTATCATGAAGGGATTCACATCTAGATCAAGGGAAGTCATAGTCTCCCTATACTCATCACTCATCAGACCAATGATCGAGTACAATGCCCCATTCGGAATGTATCTGACCCGACACTTGCAGCAGCTGGAGAGGCCACAAAAGTTCCTCACCAAAAGGATAAAGGGTCTCAAAAATCTGTCTTATGCTGCCCGACTGAAAGAACTCCAGTTATATTCAGTTGCTTACCGCTTGCTCAGAGGTGACCTATGCCTGACATACAAGGCCATGTCAAACCCAGATTTGATGAACATGCTTCATCTCAAAAAATCTAGATCCCTCAGAGCCACAAGGGCGGGAGACTTAAACCTCGACACGGTTATTAATAGGACGTGCTGGAGGGATAGATTCATCACCCAAAGACTCCCTATGCTGTGGAACAAAATCCCGGTTTATGTGAGGCAGAGCACCTCGCTGGCCTTGTTCAAGAGGAATCTTGACCAATGGATGGGGGATCGCAGATACACCCCAGGGGTTACCTCAGTGTCACTGCTCGACAGAGGCACAGCAAAATAATGGGCATAGTTTCTCCAAACTAAAGGGGTGGCGTAAGCCACAAAACTATGGGCTAGGCTTATAAATGCCCTCGGGCAGATAGCCTAGTATGAACCTATGAACCTATAATAAGTTAGTGGCTTCTAGTAAATAGATTGTGTCGCTATATATACCAAACTTAGTATATGTATTTTTATGGGAAATGTATATTGTTTTTAACGTGCATAATTTATTTGATGCAGTATGTTTGTATTTTATTTGTTAATTAATTCATAGGATGTGATGTCACTATGAATAGAGTATTGGATACTTTGAACCTGCAGTTTTTTTGGCTTGAAGAAGCCCAGTCGGGTGAAAGCGCTTGCCGAGTTTGTATATATGATCAATAAATAGAATTTTTTATGCTTCGAATTTGCATTGTTCTTGGTGAAGTGAAAACTGCCTGATTTCTTTTGGAATTTACTGAGAATTGTGTATGTGGACTGTATCGCTTTGCCGACTAATATTCCTGTGCTTGTGTTTTACATTTTTTATTTGGATACGCAGGAACTCAGACTGTTGGGCGGCAGCTTTTGACATTACATTGACTATTTTTATTGCTTGCTGCCCTAGAGTCATGGCAGAGCCAGTCGCACACATCATTGAGTTACCTTATAATCCTTCTAACAGTCGGAATCTTAACAGATTTGAAAGTTGTGTATCCGGGGAAGAGAACCCGGTACTTGCGTATGATGCGGTACGCAATTCCACAGATGATCCGACCGTTGAAGCCAGCTGCAGTGGTTTGTCTACATTGATGAACCAGCTAGAAATGGATTTTATTAAACTAAAGAGGATGCAACTACAACGTCAACATTTTGAAGTTTGTATTGCTCGCAAGATCACACCGAGGGGGCTGCAAGTTTTAAAGATGCCAACTACAGGTACATTGTATCCAGATCTTTTATACAAATGGCAGAAAATTAATATTGACACTAGTGTTAGGTACATGAAGTTATTAAATGAGTATTTCCACCCTGAGGAAGAAGCTTTGAGAGCTAGTATTAAAGAACAACAATGTTTCATTATTGAAACTTATCCAAAGGTAGTGGCTGACAAAAGTGTTGAGAGACTGTTGGACAATGTGTATTTATTTGAAAAGAAGTTGATGGAGCAGAAGCAGAATAAGATTCGAAGGGACACTATCGCTTTTAAGAATGGTCAAGTCTTCACTTGGCCCAAGACTGTTTTTGAGAAAAATGGACATGGGAGACTAGCACATAATAACTCTAAAATCAAAAATGACTTACAAGTGAAATGCAATAAAAGGAATAATTCTAATGTTGAAACTAATAACAGAGATGACCGACTAGGTAGTGATGCCAGTAATGTTATTGTAAATACAGCAATTGTCCATAATGAGGATGGAATGAATGATGTATTACAAACACCTATGTCTTCCTCGGATAGAGGAGGTGATGATGGTAATTTAATAGCTACTCAAACGGATACGACCATAGGCTCTAAGCAGCATTTTAGTATTTCTGATGGGATGGTTAGGAATGAGGTATCAGTAAGAAGGAAGACTAAGAGTAATTCAGGGATTGATTTTGATGGATCAGTGGGCCCTACCCCTTTCCCCATTTCAGTGTTTCAGAGAGGAGGGAGGGACGGATCCATGAGCAGGGGGAGGCAGAAAAGGAGGATGGTAGATGAGGATTATGTGGGACCGACCTTGAAAAAGATGTGGGAAAAGACCACAAGTCGCTGATATGGAATATTTCTAATAGACAGTTAACACAGGATGAAATTGATGTTTTAGAGAAAGGGTCAACTTTTATTCCTTCTGCTAAGAGTGATATAACTGACTCAATAATGGATGTTAAATTATTTGCCCGTAATGTACAGTTGAAATTGGAGTTTGGCAAACCTAGTACGTATGTACCCATTCTTCATCCTTTGTTAGATGCTTTCTCAAAATTGGTAGAGGAAGACTTGTATAAACATGATATGAACAACAAACAAAGGAGGTGGTATGGCAACTTACTTCCTAAACAGAGAGTTGCTTTGAAAGTGCTTAGGAATGACCTTAACATAGTCATTAGACCGACCGATAAAGGAGGTCCTGTTGTTATCATGGATAGATGCAGTTGTGTCTAGCATGGAGCAGATGCTTAGTGATTCTCAGGTTTATTACCTCGTAACATCTAACCAAGTATGTAGAATTATTAATAGAGTATCAGACTTAATACTAGGTCTTTTGTACAGCAATATGATTAGTGAACAGCTGTATAACTTCTTTGTAGATGATCATCCATTAATACCTAACATACAAGGTATGCCCAAAATACATAAACATTTTACTCACCCACCTATGAGACCTATCGTTGCTGGGAGAGGTTGGGTTACGGAACCAGTATCTTTATATTTAGAATCTAAACTCAGGCCAGTAGTTAATAAACACTCATATATATTAAAGGATACTAAACAGTTTTTATTGATGCTGTATAATAGGATGCCGAAATTGCCTATTAATTTATCATATTGGTTGGTCACCTTGGATGTTCAGTCCTTATTTACTGTCATTCCCAGTATTCTCAACTCCTCTGAGCTACAGCTACCATGAGCTACCTCCCTGGGACATTGGGAGGAGAAGCCTCAGGAAACCCCAGTTCGGGGTACCCATTCTTCTGAGTCTTCCTCAGATATACCCACTGAAGAACCTCCTCAGAAGAAGGCTTGCAAGAGGAAGCGCAAAGACTCTCCTGAAGAGTCTTTTGACCAAAGACATGGACTACGATGATGGGGAGGGGGTCCCTATGGCCACCTCTGGAAGTATTAAAACAGCGGGGTGGCTGGAAGCCTTCCAACCCTTCTTCAGAGGAGTCTGTGTTCCTGCAGGCTTTTCGCTCCCGGCCTTTTACCTCTTGGGTGACCCCACCTACCGACGAGTTAATCCAGCTCGTCATGCAGCATGCTTGGCAGAACCCTGACTCTATTGAGGCCATTCCCTGGAGACCTGATAAGACCCCCCCCCCCGTAAGAGCATCCACACTGGTCCAGAGGTTTGCAAGTTGATGCTATGTTGGCAGCCACTAAAAAGGATCTAACGGAGGAAAGTCCTGCTGTTCACCTGCCCAACAGGGAGTCGTGGGCTGTGGACAGGTTGGGGAAACAAGTCTTTGCTTCAACGACCTTTGTTGTCAGGTCCCTGAACTACTTGGCACATTTCACGAGGCTCCAAAGAGATTTGATTACCGAACTTTCTGGATCCCTCGCAGGTCAAGTTTCTGATGAGGCACGGGACAAGGTTACCTCTCAACTTGCCACCCTTGAATCTATTTCCAATTCATCCATAAGGCTGCTCTCCCATGCAACTGATGGGGCGGCTAGAGCTGCGGGTGCAGGCATAGTCATGAGGCGTCATGTCTGGATGTGCATCTCTGACCTCGCGGACTCCTTCAAGTCCTCCTTTTTGAATGCCCCTATTGAACCATCTTCCTTATTTGGTTCTAAAGTGAATGACATGCTGGCCAGATGCGAGCAAGATGGAAAAGTCTCTGTCTGCCATTGGCCTACTTTTTCCAAGCCTCAAAATTATTCTTCCAGGAACCACAGGAGTGAGAAAATCTGGCACAAGAAATCTCAGGATCCTTTCCATAACGCACATAGCAAGGATTCCCCCAGAGGCAGAGGGGGTTCCAATGGGGAACGACGCCCCTTTAGAGGGAGAGGGGGACCCTTCTCTGGGCGGTCTTGTCAATGCTCCTGAAGCGTTGCCCAATTGCTTTCCTCTGGAAGCAGTCTGGGCTCATTTTTCTCTGCAGCAAACTGCCTGGCACTGTATTACAAACGATCGATGGGTGCAGAGAATAATCTCCAGAGGCTACTACATCCCTCTACCCCCCCGTCCAAAACCTGCAAAGAACTTTCCCGATGTTCCACCCAATCAAAGGGAAGAAGTGGCTTCAGTGATAAGAAAGCTGCATCAAAAAAGAGTTATCCAACCAGTCCCTCCAGACCAATGTGGATCCGGGTTTTACTCGAGATTCTTTTTAGTGCCATAAAAGACTGGGGACTAGAGACCCATTCTGGATCTCAGCCATTTAAACAAATCAGTTGTACAAACCAAGTTCCCATTTTTAAGGGAGGATGTTTGGATCTGCTCGATAGACCTCCGGGATGTGTATTACCACATCAAAATGGACAAATGCTCCAGGAGTTTCCTTTGCTTCCAGCTAGGAGCCAATCATTACCATTTTCGAGCCCTGCCATTCGGTCTCTCAACGGCCCCCAGAGTGTTCATGAAATGTCTAGCAGTGATGACAACTCATCTGAGACTTCAAGGATTCCAGGTGTTTCCATATTTAGACGATTGGCTCCTCTCTGCCCCCACCAAGCATCTTCTGGCTATGGCCCTCCGATACACCCTTTCACTAGCGGTGTCCCTAGGCATCACTGTACATTGGGAGAAATCCAACTTAGAACCTACCCAACAGCTGGAATTTATAGGGGAAGTTTTCGATACCCGATCCTGCCTGCTATCTCTGCCGGCTCACAGACTTCAGAGGTTAAGCTCGCAAGTACCTGTGATACTTTGTCAAAAAAAAGGTATCAGCAAGGGAAGTTCTCCAGGTTCTGGGGTCCATGGCTGCAGCCATTCCGATAGCTCCTCTGCCAATTTTACACATTAGACTGTTACAGTGGCTCCTATTGTCCCAGTGGTTTTCAAGTCATCATCCCCTAAACTCTTGCAAGCAAGATCTCCTCTGTTGGATGAGGCCAGATGCAGAACTTTGGTGTCGCCCCTTTCAGACCCCTCAACCCAACGCCACTGTGACCACGGACATTTCCCTGATAGGGTGGGAGGCCATTTTCAGGAAAAGACTGTCCAAGGCACGTGGTCGAATTTAGAGGCCAACCTGCATACTAGTGTTCTGGAATTAAGAGTGGTGCTATTAGCATTGCAGACATTACATCTGCTTCTTCCCCGTGGAACGATTGCAATTCAGTCAGACAATATGTCAGTAGTCTGGTACATCAGCAAGCAAGGAGGAACCAAATCTTACCCCTTATGTCGAGAGGCCATGAGAATTTGTCACTGGGCGATAGCTTCCAACTGCTTTCTTATTGAAATCCACATCCCAGGGAGTTACAATGTGATTGCGGACAGGTTGAGCAGATGTATTCTCCTTCCACACAAGTGGTCTCTCAGTCCAAAAGTGACAGCAGAAATTTTCAGCCGATGGGGCCAGGCCTGCTGTGACCTATTTGCCTTCCCTTCAAACAACAAATGCAGCAGCTATTTTGCCCTCTTTCCCCCCAGAGGGGGGAGTCCCAGAGAAACACTCTGACTCATGATTGGCCCACGGGTCTCCTCTACGCTTATCCCCCAATTCCCTTGACACCTCTATTCTTAAAGAAAGCCACTCAGTTGAGATGCAAGGTGATCCTTATTGCCCCATTATGGCCTCGTCAAGTGTGGTTCTCCTTCCTCCGGCCTCATCTGTTACAGCCTCCATGGATCCCTCACCCCCAAGGGTTGACTCACCTAAATCTGTCCACTCTCAAGCTGATGGCTTGTTTTTTCCACTTCTCTTAGTCACCAGGCAGGAAGCCCTTTCCTCATCTGTTCACAATATCATTCTGGCCTCCCATAAACCATCCACCAGAAAACTTTACAGAGATAAATGGAAAAGGTTCTCTCTTTGGTCTAAAGAACGGATGCTAGATCCCTTCTCAGCCCCGGTCTCTGTCATCCTTCAATACCTTTCTGAGTTCTTTGAAAACGGAGCATCACCCTCTACCATATGAGTCCATTTAGCAGCATTTTCCAATTTTCATAATGGAGTACAGGGCATCCCAATTACGTCCATTCGCCTGTGCAAAACCTTTCTCAAAGGAGTGTTTCACAGCAGACCTCCAATTAGGCGTCCCTTAGAGACATGGAATCTTTCTTTAGTACTGCAGTCTCTCTCTCAACCCCCTTTTGAGCCTGCTGCAAAATGTGATCTCAAATTTCTCTCATGGAAATCTCTCTTTGGTAGCTGTCACTTCAGCTAGATGGATCTCAGAATTACAGGCCTTGTGCATCGAGAGATCGTACCTGATATTTCATAAAGACAGACTATCTCTATGTACTAATCCATCCTTTCTCCCCAAAGTGGTTTCTGATTTTTCTGTGAACCAATCCATTGAGCTCTCAGTGTTTTTCCTGAACTATCCTAATAAAGGAGAATACTGGTAACACTCCTTGGATGTGCATAGGCAACTATGTTTTAACCTTGATGGGACTAAATCTATACGCAAGACAGACCAACTTTTTATTTCCTTCCCTGGCCCAAGGATAGGATATGCTGTGTCAAAAGTCACTTTATCAAAGTGGCTCAGAAATTGTATTTCTTTTTCATACTCGAGTACAAATGAGCCAAGACCTCACAATATCAAAGCACATTTAACTAGAGCTATAGCAACCTCTGTAGCTTTTCACTCCAGAGCCTCTATGGACGACAGTTGCGCAGCAGCCATTTGGGCTAAACCACACACTTTCATCAAACAAGTTGGATATGGTCTCCACGGGAAGAGCAGCCTTCGGCTCAATGGTTCTCAGGAATGTTCTTCCATAAGGGCCACCCAGGTTTCTCAGGTAGCTTGGGATTCTGTCCCATCAGTGATGAATGGAAAGAAGATTAACAGCATCAGATAAAGAAGTTGTCTTACCATAAAGTTCCATCTGTGTTGTTGTTCTTCCATTCATCATATCCCACCCTCTGTCCCCCACCAAATGCTCCTGGTGGAACTCACGGTTCCTTGTGGTGTGTCAGGGTTTTTGCACAGAAATGGCATCTGCTTTATTTCTATATGTCTTATGCAAATTCGATCTGAGGTAACAGTGAGAAGGGCATAGTGGGTAGCAGCTTGGCTCAAGAGTTTTTGGTGTACACGAGCTTGGTATTTGGCCGATAGAGAAATTGAAGTTCAGTTTTAGCCAAAATAAAAATAAATATAACACAGGTTATATACAGAGGCACACAGAATCAGTGTATTTAGATATAGACTTAAACAGCACTTAGTGAGCCTTGTTATTTGCAGAAAATTATTTTTCTCTTAATTTGCAGTAGATCATTGAACAGTTGTTAATCTTAAAAAGATCAGCTTGCCTCTTGTGCTATCAAGTTTAGCTGTCTTTATTTAAGGTAGTTATTTTGCCCCCAGATTGATTTATCTTAATTAATTACAGGCTATGCAGTTTCAAATTGAAGGAAGTAGGGCATCCCTAATGAGAGGGTACATATTTAAGATATATATATATATCATACCTCTCAACCTGGAAACATCAAAAATCTGGACAAGGCCCATGAAAAATAGGTACAAATCTGTACGCTGATTAACGTCTAATTTGCATACATAATTACATAGCCCCACCCACTCCGATGGAATTGTGGGATACCAACTTTCAAATGCAAACTGAAGAACAGACAACCAAAATATGGCACCAGAGTCCACCTGCAGCCATTCCAATGTCCCATTACCTGGCTATTTCACTCCATTTACCATAAACACTAATGTATACATACTGCTTTACTTCTACAATGATTATTTGGATTTTATTTTTACATTTTACAACACAACAATGCAGAAACACTAACAGACATCATCTGGTAAACAAAGCAATACTGTCTCACAATGAAAATAGGCTTGACATTAAAACTTCTCTGCCCTTGAAACTCACATTCATTGAAAAAGCATTGAAACAAACACCACATCCAAAGAAAATGCATCTGGCCAGTGCTGGATAAAGATTATCTTTGGGCTGTTTTCAAATGGCCCCTTGCACACAAAACAAGAAACATACAAGCCTTCTGTTAGGAGCTGCTGCAGAAGAGGTTTCTGCCTTTACTTGACTTAACGGGGAGTGGAGGGAAATAATTAATTAGTTCCTGAATCCAAAAATAGAGGAAGCATCTAACTTTAGAAATATTGTACTTCAAATTTGAGATGGTTAGTAAAGAAGTCTATTCCTTGGTGTGACTCAGAGAAATAATCCATTGAAAAATGTTGTTTAGTGGTCATTCATGCATTAGGTATGTATGTTTAGGAAACTCACCAAGAAATACTTATGTCCTGATAGATAAACTAACACTACAAAAAATGTTATACTGAATTGATTAATCACTGCAAGGTCAACATTAAAAAAAAAAAACTTTACTGATCAGTGTTAAAAAGAAACATATGTAAAATCTTCCGAAAACAAATATGAATAACATTCTCTTACTATTCCTATTACCCTAATCAGTAAAAAAATCACATTTCATCTTGATAACACATTGTTCTTAATTTGGTGCTAATGTAACACAGAGCATTATGTTCTAGTAGTTTTTATTTATCAGAGCATTTCCCATAAACTAAGTTCATATGTTTATCTTGCTTATATCAAGTACCTGATCTACCAATGACAGCAGGAGTAAATGGAAGCATCTTATCAAAGACAGTAAAATTAAGACATCATCTTCTGACCTCTAACCTTCGTTCATCCCCATTCATCCCATACTGCCCATAAGCATGTTAAATGCACTTAGCTCATTTCCTAAACTGTTACATTTTTACTATTCTCTTTCCAGCAACCTTCTCATTTTGTGATGTTCACCTTCAACAGATGATTCCATTCAACTTCCTCTAGACCCTATATCAGTGTACAAACCCTCATGGCTGACACATTCTCTTTAAAAAATACATCGCTGCAAATCTTTTCTCATCTTTCCCATCACTGCCAGTCTTTAGGTTTATATTGCATTTCAAAGATTATTTAAATCATCTGCTTCCCAGAAATGTCCTCAGTGTTATGTGATGGCCTTTATAATCATAAGATATTGTTCTCCTTAAATGAGAACATCGAGTGCAGCTCTTGCATGCTACCAATGAGCCATATATCTGTTATTCTTACAATATTGTGAAATATTACATTTGCCTCGCTATCCTGACCTTGCTATCATCAGCCATTTCATCTAGCCTGCTCATTAGAAACTCAACAAGCCATGTTTGCAACAAAGATTTGAAAAGACCATTAACATACAGTGCGACTCAATTTCTATTTTATTTTTCCATTCTCAGCTTGACATTTATAGCAATTAACACAACTCAGTTTCACATATTCACTTTACTAGTTCTCAGTTTTCCTTCCACATCGTCAACCAACTAATTCACTCTCTATTCCCTTACCAAGGCCACAGAATGCTACGTATTTACAATTTTACATAACCTTCTTGGGAATTATCAATCACCCATCCAAAAAATGCATTGTTATATCCAGTTAATGCTGTTTTGTCTTGTTCTTCTACTTAGCAACATTAACCACATACAATACATACATTTCATATGCATAGTTTAATCCTTAATATTGACAGTCTTAACTTCCTCTATTGAAAATCTTTACTTTATATCTTCCATAAATACATGACTAACACAGGTTTGTATATGAAAGTATGGCTTCCTATTCAAGCTGCAATTTAATGTTATGTTCACTAAGTCACTCCAAGACCAGACTCCGGAGAACCCCGAAAATGGGTAGGATTATCCACGTCCAAACCCGTCCGAAAATGGAACTACCAATACCAGGGCCATAGACACAAATGATTTCCATGACAGAACCAGAGTCCGGTGGGCAGTTTTTTGGCTACAACAGGTGAGTCTAACCATGACTCGAACTGTTTTATAGATCCAGTGGACAGAAAAAGAAAAATACAGCTTTCAGATATTGAAATGGCAATAAACACACACAATGAAAGCTTTCTGCTTTTGGAAACAACTTGAATTTGTTCCCTTTCTAAACAAGAACTGCTTCACTCCTTCTCTCTAATAATACAGCCCACTTTAGGTTCCTCTGTGCTTAAAATGTTAAGATCTGACTCAGAGAAGTGAACTCATGATGGGAGGGGTTTGTTGGCTGTAATTCACAAAACTCGGAGCGAGTAAGAGAAAGAGTCGGCCCCTTACTCCAATTTGTGCTAATAAACTGGGCAGTTTAGGGGTGGGAGCAGTACTAAGAAACAATTATTTAATTTTAAAGCCGTACTGTACATGAAAAGTACAATCCTTGCTGGATGCGGCATAAAAACACCCCCCTAGTTTCTCCTATATTACTGCCCGAGTAAAGCAAATTAGTTACATGACACCTAAACTGTTAATAATACTACAGCAAATGTGTTTTTGCTAAGGCCCTTCCCTTTTGCCCTTAAAGCACATTTTCCTCATTTGGTTTCTTAGGTAGGGGCTGGAATTACTTTTCTTACGTTTGGAAAACTGGGTGGCCCTACTACTATGGTCCAGCTCGGTTTCCTATACAACCTGAGGAATTAAAAGTTCTGGTACAGCAAACCTCAACATTCCATTAGTTTCAGAGATAATGTATGGCGAAGTGTAGTTAGATGGATAGTGTGCAAGAACTTCGATCAGATTGAAACATATTCAGCAGTTGTAATAAAAGGCATATATATACACACACACACACACACACACACACACACACACACACACACACACACACACACACCTTTCCTTACCCGAGTCTTGTTTTCCCTGAAACGAGTAGTTCCTCTTCCTGTGTCGTTCCAGCTTTGCCATTATACCTGCTTGTAAGTTCCTATGCCATTCCAGCTTTGCAATTCTGCCATTATCACAGGCAAACAAGTTCCTCTCCTCTGCCGTAAACAAGTGCTGCTGTTTCCCCATTCCCGCCCGCTCACAATTCAATTTCAGCCAGCTGGAAATGATGACGTGAGCTCCTTAAGCTCAGTTCAAACTGGCTGGTAGCCTGACAGAGCTGACGTTGTCGCGCACGAGATGACGTCGGCTCCAACAGCGTGAAAATTAAAAAAAATAATGCAAAAAAATCGGAAATGAAGGGGTGCCACTCGGGAATTGTGGCACCCCTTCATTTGGACCCCAAAACTCGATAAAAAACGAGTGATTCGGTACGGGTTGGGAGGTATGATATATATATATATATATATATATATATATATATATATATATATATATATATACATATACATATACTCACACACACACACACATATATATATATATATATATAAAATGGTTTTACTTCTAAGTTTCAAAGCTTCGAATTTCTTATGGTTGAGACCTTACGATTGAAGTTTTGAAACTTTGAACCATTTAAATATAGATCACCATACAGCTCAGAACTGTATATTTACTGATGTTCTTCATGTTTCACTGTTGCATTCTTCACCTGTGTGTTATCCGTGCTGTGGTTGCCCTCGGCCGGCCCGAATACCAGAGTCAATGTTTTTGTGCACCGGCTGCTATTGCCTGTAGTCTGACATCAGGTCATCAGTACTATAAAGCAAGGCAGAAGACATCATTACATCAGTCTT
The DNA here is from genome assembly GCF_019279795.1 of Protopterus annectens. Taxonomy (NCBI): domain Eukaryota; kingdom Metazoa; phylum Chordata; order Ceratodontiformes; family Protopteridae; genus Protopterus; species Protopterus annectens. Next base: position 1,972,328,057 of record NC_056726.1, read on the forward strand.
TCTTGCCGTGTAGCCTGTAGCAGAAGCAGTTTGCACGAGTGCCGGTCGGTCACTACCAGAAGTCGAATTTCAGCTGAAAACGTTTAAAGCTACATACCCTATTGGGGACCCTTTTTTCTTGCTCTAACTGATGTCCGAAAAAGTTAATATTTGCCTCACCTGTGGAAAGCAGATCCCACACTGAGACTTTCACTCTTATTGCATCACTTGTTTAGGCCCAGACCACAATGTCCCTCGTTGCCAGTTCTGTGCCCTATTTAATGCGAGAACCATTCGCCGTAGAGTTCTTTTTGTAGATGATTACTTTCATATTCTATCTTCGAATTCCGATATGGCTTCCATTAGCCAACCTTCCACCAACATTCTGAAGAAACGTAAAGATAAAGACAAGGCCACACAAGGCTAAGCCTTCCGACGATATTACTGCCAAGCAAGTCATCAGTTCTCTGGAATTCAGTGAGGCGCTTTCGCAGCCCCTGATGCCCAACTCGCTTTCTACACAGGCCTCTGCCAAGACCCTTTCAGAGTCCGGTATCCCTCAGAAATCTACTTCGACTTCCGAGCCTTTGGCTGTCTCTCCCTTGGTTGGGTCCAGAGCCGTGACACAGACACCTGCTTCTGAGGAGGCCATTCGCACTAACAATTCTAGACAAAAAAATGTCTACTTTTCTGACTACAGTTTCTGAGAGAGACAGATTCTCTTAGGCCTTGAAGCCAGGCCACTCCTAGGAAATCTACTTCTAGCCACCATCTTATTTCTGCTCCCCCACCCCAAGATCAAATGCTTAAAATGCCAGAGGATTTCATCACCCTTATCCGAGGTACTCAAGCCCCCACTCCTAAAAGGAAAAGGGTTCTTTCTCCAGAAATTATAACAGACCAGGAGTCTAAGTATCCTGATTACTCTGCCTTTGAAGAGGAACAACAGCCCTTAATTGTTTGAGGATTCAGGTGCAGAGGAATTCATCCTCTCTGCCTCCCCTCCAGAGGACCTCTCCTTCGAGGAACCCTTCACTCCCTCAGGGAGCATTTTCAATAGGAATCTCAGGACTACCCACAGTCAAAGAAATTACTTTGAAAGTTTCTGGACCTGCCCCAGCACAGACCCCTGACCAGAAGTGGTGGATGATGTTTTCCTTGAATCCCCGGATGCCCTGCCTCCTGCCCCTAAACCTGACGGGTACTACAGAGTACCAGATTCTCACAAATACCTGTACAGGAACCCTGCTGCAGTCCCTGAGGTCATTACACAGGGACCCAAAGGAGCTAAGACTAGTTTTGCCAAGACTCCTCTACCTTCTGACAAAGACTCCAGAGCTCTGGACAGGTGGGGTAAGAAAGTATAGACCTCTACAACCTTAGCTATCAGAGCATTCATTTGTCAGTTCCATATGTTAAAACAACACCTTAGAACAATTGAAACAGAAGATTGCTTCCTCCCCTGATGGTGCCAACTCAAAAGAGCTGGCAGAATTACTACACTCTGCTTGTCAAGTGGACAAGCACTCATTACAATGTGGATATGATGCTCCAGAAGCCTCTAGCAGGGCAGCAGTGACAGGATCTGTTATTAGAAGACATGCATGGCTGAAGGAACAACCTCTCCCTTATCGTGTTAAGTCTAAACTTATTGGTGCACCTCTAGATAAGGAACACCTATTTGGCGAAAAAGCAGAAGAGGTGCTTAAAAAGATGGAAGACGAAGCAAAATCTCTGCAAACAGAAAAAGATTTCTTTCAAGTTCAACCACCCAGATTCAGCAGGAACTTCCCCTCTAAACACTGGGCCTTTCCTTCTCCCAGTAGACAGGACCAAAGTAAACCCCGCAGGGACAGGACATCCAGGCCCCCATCCCAGGGCCAGCAAAGTAACAAACAATGGACCACTTCATCCTCCAAGGCAGGGAGTTCTAAGCCAAGTTTCTATGGTAAGCACTCACAATGACTCTCCCTCCCCCCTCTGCCCTCCTTTCACTCATCTAAAACTAGGAGGAAGGCTCACCCTCTTCAAGGACAATTGGGTCTCTATAACCAAGGACCAATGGGTATTAAAAATCATTTCTCAGGGATACAGATTTTCCTTCAGCGAACTCCCGATTCCAAGAGGGTACCCAGACCTCTCCCAAACCAGTGGGCAGAGGCATTAAAACAGGTAAAAACTCTTAATATCCCAAGGGACAGTAGAACCTGTCCCACCAGAGCAAACAGGAAAAGGTTTTTACTCCAGACTGTTCCTTGTTCCCAGAAAAGAGGGCACTTGGGGCCCCATCCTGGATCTATCCAAACAGAACACCACCTTGGTGGTCCCCATATTCAGAATGCTAACCTTGCAGCAGCTCCTGCCTGTGCTCGCTCAGAATGCCTGGCTGGTGACACGAGACCTAAACGATGCCTACCTCCACACCCCCATCAGGGAATCATGCAGAAAATTCCTGCACTTCAGAGCAGGCAATCAGCACTTTCAGTTCTCTGCACTGCCCTTTGGCTTATCTACTACTCCCAGAGTATACACCAAATGATTGGCCTCTGCTATAGCTTTCTGCAGACAGAGAAATATACAGATTTGCCCTCAACTGGATGACTGCCTCATTCAGCCAAAGAAAAATTACTCCAGGACCTTGTCTTTGTCAAGAAACTCCTGACTTCCCTAGGGTTCACCATCAACGGAAAAAAAAATCAAAGCAAAACTCCACCAGGAAAATTGTTTTCCTGGGAGCTGTGCTAGACACAGCAACCCTAATGGCCTTCCTATCCCCAGAAAAGCAGTTTCTTGCCTCTCTACTCAAACAGTTGGCTTCCAGAAGTCACTTCACTGTGAGGAAGTTCCTGCAAGCCCTGGGATATATGGCATCTTGCATCCTCCTTATCCCTCTCACCAGGCTTCACATGAGAACGATTCAGTGGTACTTAAAGAACCCTTGGTGTTGGCACTCTCAGTCCCAAGAGACCACCCTCCCACTGATCCTTTGCATAAGGGACAAATTTCTTTTGGGCAGAGGCCTGTGCCATGAACAAAGGTCTTCCTTCATCCTCCGCCCTTCTGGACAGACAATCACCACCAAAGCCTCAGACATAGCTTGGGGTGCTCAGCTAGCAGGCAGGTGTACCAAAGGTCTTTGGAATGTCCAGCACCTCCACTTGCACATCAACCAGAAAGAAATGATGGCCATGCAAAATGCTCTGGCTTCCTTCCAACTCCATCTCAGGCCAGGGGTCCTCCTTATAAAAACAGACAACACCATAGTTATGTGGTACATCAACAAGCAGGAGGGCATCCAGTGCAGGTAGCCCTGAGTCTGTGGCTTACAGCCACCTCCATGAGACTACACCTAATTGCCCAGTACTTACCAGGGATCAGCAACACACTGGCAGACCACCTAAGCAAAAATTACTGGAGCCCCCACGAATGGCAGCTCCACAGAGAAATCTTTCTGCAAATCACCCAGGAGTGGGGGACCCCAGAGGTGGACTGCTTTGCCTCACATCTCAGCCACCAGCTACACAAGTTTTGCACCAGGGAGTATCACCTCCTAGCATGGAAGTTGAATACCTTGACCTTCCCAAGGTTTTGATCAAAATAAAAGAGGAGACCAAAGGCCATCCTCATCACTCCAGATTGGCCCAGATAACATTGGTTCCCCTTACTACGCAGTCTGATCCTACAGCCCCCCAAGCTGCTTCCCCTAAGGTCAGATCTCTTGATCCAGGAGAGGGGGAAGGTACTACACCCAGACCTACAGACTTTCAAACTTTCAGCATGGCTCATACACTAAAAACTAACAAGAAGTAACTGTTAAGCAAACAGGTCCTGGACATCATCACAGAGGCCAGAAGGCCCAATACAAGAAAATCTTATGCAGGAAAATGGAAAAGATTCTGCTCCTGGAAGCAATCAAAAGGAGTCAGTACTTCCCACCTCCCTCCTCCTGGATTACTTATCATAGTTGCTCAGTAGTGGCCTCTCTTTCTCCTCTATTAAAATCCATGCCTTGGCCATCTCTGCCCATTATGATTCAGACCCACCCCTTTCTCTCATCAATTGGTTAAGCAATTCCTCAGAGGGGCTTCTAATATCAGGCCTCCCAGAAGACCTCCTACTCCACCCTGGGACCTGAATTATGTGTTAGAAAAACTACTCTTACATCTTTTCGAACCTGCCACTTCAACAGAATTGAAATACCTCTCCTGGAAGACTGCCTTCCTACTAGCTATCACCTCTACCAGAAGGGTCTCAGAACTTCAAGCTCTCATGGCGGTTGAGCCCTTCATAATTTTCCATGCAGACAGAGTCTCCCTGAGGATTAATCCCTCCTTTATGACAAAGGTGGTATCTGATGTGACCCTTAACCAGGTCATCCACCTGCCCACCTTCTTTCCCAACCCCCCAAAATAAGCAGGAAAGAATTCTGCACTCATTAGATGTGCACAGACAACTCGGATACTGTCTGGACCACACTAAACCATTCAGAAAAACTGAGCGGCTTCTTGTAAGCTTTGCCCTAGGGGCAGAGGGGAAGCCCATATCCAAACAAATCATTTCCAAATGGATTTCACACTGTATTCATTTCTGCTACAGACTACATAGGAAACCCCTCCCTAGGTCAATCCGTACCCACTCCACTAGGGCAACCTCCACTTCCACTGCCTTCCTCAGAGGAGTACCTACCAGGGAGATAGTAGAAGTGGCCACCTGGACCTCTGTCCATACCTTTATAAAGCATTACCACTTTCCTCTCTTAGAAGTCTAGGGCAGGGTTTGCTTCTGCAATTCTGCAGGGCCCTCCTGTCTCATACGTAGGACTCTATCCTTCCTTTCACCCTTTACCTCAGCTTTGGGAATCCTCCCACAGGTGATGACTGCAACAGTGAAACAGAAGAACATAGTACAGTTGTGTACACTTACATAAATGTAGATGTTCAAGTGTATTCACTGTTGCAGTCTTGGTTTCCCTTCCTCCATCCCCCTTTTCTCATCTTCCCCTGGGGGGGGACATGCTTCCCAGGGTGGCTGTTAGCCACCAGGACCACTTCTCTCATTTCCCTTGTGCTTCTGATGGGCTAGGGCAAGAAAAACTGATGTAAGGATGTCTGCTGCCTTGCTTTATAATACTGATGACCTGATGTCAGACTACAGGTGACAGCAGCCGGTGCACAAAAACATTGACTCTGGTATTCAGGCCAGCCAAGGGCTACCACAGCAGGGATAACCCATAGGTGATGACTGCAACAAGTGAATACACTCGAACATCTACATTTACGGCAAGTGTACACAACTGTACTTTTTCCTCACTGTAATGTGATCTTGGAGTTAGTGTATTTTATTAGCAGAGGGTGTGGTGGGTGCATGGAGGGCTTGCCCCCCTGTAAAAACGTAAAAAAGCATTTTTTGTTTTTATTTATTTATTTTTTTATTTAAATTTCAGAGTTTCAAAACTTTGATCTTATGGTCTCTTCCATAAGAAATTCAAAGTTTTAAAACTTTGAAATTTAGAAGTAGACCCATATATGTTATCCTAATCCTATTTGAAAAAATATTTACATTCCCCCAAATAATACTTCTTTCTTTTTATTTTTAACCCTCATATGAAGATTTTTAAACTGTTTTTCCTAACTTTCACTATTGTCTGATAGAAATAGATTTTTTTTCTTATACCCCTTTGCATTGTTTACCTGAGCCATATCTATGCCCTATCAAGGGCAGAAGTACCATTAATATTCTAATGGCAATAAATGCTGTCTGATATGTGTTCATAGGTAAGTACTAGGCTATCTGCCCAAGGACATTTATAAGCCTAGCCAGAGTGTGTTAGCTTTCGCCACCCCCTTAGATTAGTTCCCTGTGACTCTGATCAGCAGAGCCATTAGTTCCCTGTGCCTCTGTCCAGCAGAGCCACTGCAGTCATCCCCGGGATAAATTTTCTGTTTCCCATCCACCTGTCAAGGCTTCTCTTGAGTGCTAGTGAGGGGCTCTGCCTGATGTATATTGGAATTTTGTTCCAAAGCATGGGGAGTCTCTGGGTCAGGAATCTATCCCTCCAGCACGTCCTATTTAACATTGTGGTAAGGTTTACATCCCTAGAGCGTGTGGCTCTCAGGGTTTGGGTATTTTTTAGGTGGAGCATATCCATCAATTCTGGGTTGGACATGGTCTTGTATGTCAGGCATAGATCACCTCTGAGTAAGCAGTATGCAACCAAGTACAGCTGGAGTTTCTTTAGTTGGGCTGCATAGGTCATCTGTTTGAGACCAGTAATCCTGTTGGTGAGGTACTTCTGTGGTCTTTCCAGCTGTTACAGGTGTCTTGTAAGGTACATCCCAAATGGGGCATTGTATTCTATAATGGGTCTAATAAGTGATGAGTAGAAAGGCACAATAACCTCCTTTTGATCTGGATGCAAACCCTTTTGAGATTAGGTGGGCCACATAGAAGGATTTTCTAACCACCTTGGCAATATTATTATCAAAGGAGAGATTACTATCTACTTGGGTCCCCAGATCCCTTATTACTTTTTCTGTATTTAGGGGACTACTACCTATGTGGTAGTTTGCGGGTACTTTGCTTTTTCCAAAGGGGATGACTATGCACTTTTTGGCATTCAGCTTGAGACCATGATTTTGACACCAGGTATCCGTCTCAGTGAGACCCTTCTGGAGGGTGTCTGTATCAGCCAGAGAATCAATTATGGCCCCTAGTTTGCAGTCGTCTGCGAACTTGGTCAGCCAAAGTCCTCCTGTGCTTGCCTGTACCTCTGAGAAGTATATACGGAACAGGAGGGGTCCTAGGACCGAACCCTGGGGGACGCCACTTGTAACTGGTTTAGAGTCTGACCTAGAGTCTGCAACTCTCACCGTGTGGGTTCTGTCCATGAGCCAATTTGCAACCCATCTCATGATGTAGGGGTTATGTTCAGGTTGGTGAGCTTGTGTATAATACCAGAATAGGGAATGGTGTTGAAAGCCTTTGTGAGGTCTAGGTAGGCTGTGGTATGGTGTGGACCTCCTTACCCTCGTCTAATGCCTTGGTAACTGTCTCGAAGAAGTCCACCAGGTTTAGGAGGCATGATCTGCCCTTAACAAAGCCAAATTGGGTGGGGTCCAAAGTTTGGATGTTCCCAATGTCTCTGTTAATGAGTTCCATGATGATGTGTTCCATAGCCTTGCAGACCAGGCTAGTCAGGCTTATAGGGCGACAGTTCCCTGGGTCCATTGTGGCGCCACCTTTGTGGAGTGGGATAACTGTTGCTGTGCACCACTCTGTGGGTATGTATCCTGTAGAAAGGCTGAATTTGAATAGTGTGTTTAGGTGGGGGGTTAGTTCATTTTGGAGCTCTTGTAGGACGCAGCCTGGGACACCGTCCAGTCCCATTGAGGCTGTGTTTTTGGCTTTGGATAGGGCTGTTTTAACCTGTGTGTCGGTGATTGCCGGGGCCTTACATTCTTCTGGTATGGTTATGGGCCCTTTAGGGGGTGAGAGGGGTGTGAAGTTTGCACTAAACCTGTCTGAAAAAATGTTGGCAATATCAGTCGGTTCAGTGTATTTTGTGCCATTCTGCACCAACTCAAAGCAGATCTGAGAGTTTCCACTTAGGTTCTTGACAAAGCGAAAGAATGCTTTTTGGTTATCTTTGGAGTCCTTGGCAATTTTTCTTTCGAACTAGCCTTGGATGATTTAATGAGAGATCATAGTTTCTTGCTGATACTGGTCAGGGATGTCTTTCCTTCTAGGAATTTTGCTCTTTTCTGTACTAGTTTCCTCCTCCTATTGTAGAGCCTGTTTATGGCAGGGGTCCACCAGACTGGTTTACTTTTCTTGGAGAAGTGAGTCTTGGTTTTACTTGGGATAGCACGATCCAGTCATTCCTGCAGATGGTCATAGAGTGCCTTTGTGTATAGGATGTTCATCGTGTTTCACTGTTGCAGTCATTACTCTTGGGTTATCCTGCTGGCAGGCTACCCGCAGTCGGCCGGAATTCCAAAGTCCTGGTCCGGTGTCGGTTGCTGTCGCCTCTTCCCTGATGTCAGTGTGCCAGGGGTATAAAAGATGCAGCAGATGCCATTTTCTTCAGTCTTTCTTGCCGCGTGGTGCCCGAAGCAGAAGCAGTTCACAAGTGCCGGTCGGCCGACTCCTGAGATTTTCATGTTTGAATTTTAGATCCAAAGTCTTCATTTAAATGCTAAGTACCCCGTTGAGGAAACTTTTCTCTTGCGCCAGACTGATGTCAGAAAAAGTTAATAATTGTATTTCTTGTGGGAAGCAAATACCTCATAAGGACTTCCATTCTTATTGTATTCCTTGCCTAGGCCCTGATCACGACGTAGCTAATTGCAGATTTTGTGCTAGATTTAACCAACGCACTATTAAGCATTGGTACAATTTTGCATTTCATTACTTTGGCCGAAGATTTAATTACACAATGTCATCAGATAGCCATCCGACTACTGCAATTCACAAGAAACGCAAGGAAAAGGACAGGCATCCGAGGTCCAAAACTGACGACAAGGCTTCTTCTAAGCCAGTCGCTGGTTCTCAGTGAGGTGCTTTCTCAGCCTCTGACGCCCGCTACCTCAGAGCCCGCAGGCCGCTTCTGACTCCCACGTTGAGCAGACTAGGCCTCTGGGATACTCAAGGCATTGGACACTTGGGAAAATATTCTCTCAGATGGGTCCTGAGCCGCTGAGCAGGCATCGGCTTCTGCGGGTGTTTTCAGGCCTACACAGTTATATATAAAACCGGCTACAACTTCAAAGGCAAAGACTAAAGCACCACTAAAGACAAAGAAACAAGTGCAGCAAGCCCATGGACAGGCCTCCATGCCTAAAAAACAGATACTCAAAATGGTCGAAGACCTAATTACTTTGATCAGGGGTTCCCATGCCCCTCCAGAGAAGAGGCCTAGGCAAGAGACAGAATATGAATCTTCAGATCAGGTTTCCATTTCCTCTGACTCCTCTTCTGACCAAGAATACTCTCTCCCTCCCTATGAGGATTCCGATGCTGAAGAATATATCCCTTCAGCCTCCCATCCTGAGGATTATTCCTTTGGGGGAAACCCTGCATACCATGAGGGAGCACTTCCACTGGGAGAGCCAAGACTACTCAGAATCTAAGAAAAGGCTTAGAGATTTTATTTTACTACCTCAACACAGGCCTCTTGCTACCTGTTTTAGACATTGTAGATGTATTTTCAGAATCCGGCCTGTCCCCTGACTCTTTACCCCCTGCACCTGTTAAGCCAGACAGATACTACAGGGTTCCAGATTCACATAAATTTCTTTATAAAAACCCTGCTGCTGACCCAGAAACTATTTCTCAGGGTCCCAGAGGGGTCAAGGCTTCCACTGCAAAAAACCCTATCCCCACTGATAGGGATTCAAGGGCACTGGACAGATGGGGGGAACATGTTTACACTTCTGCTACCTTGGCTGTGAGGGCTTTAAATTGTCAATTTCGTATCAGCAATACTTATTGTCTTTGCTTAAACAGAAAATGTTGACAAATTCTGAATGTGCAGAAAACAAGGAAATGTAGGATTTATTGCATGCAACTGAACAAGTGGGACAGCATACTTTGCAATGTGGTTTTGATTCTCTGGAGGCCTCTTGCAGGGCCGCTGTTATGGGTTCTGTCATTAGGCGACATGCTTGGTTAAAGGAACAGAATCTGCCTGATCATGTTAAAGCAAAATTATTAGATGCTCCATTACAGCATGATACTTTGTTTGGTGTTAAAGCAGAAGAGGTGTTGAAGAAAATGGAGGAAAAAGCGAAATCTATGCAGACCGTTAAAGATTTCTTACAGGTGCAGCCACCCAGATTTAGCAGGAACTGGCCTACAAAGAATTGGTCCTTTCCAGTGTCAGGCCACAAAGAGGCAGATACAGATGCCCCAGAGGCAGATCCCAGCCCCAAGGCTCATACAGGCCTAAACAATGGGGTACTTCTACCTCCAAAAGCAGAGAAGACAAATCACAGCCATACAGGAAACAGTTCCAATGACTTTCCTCTGCCGGAACCAAGCACTTATGCAGCCCCCTTAGGGGGAAAACTAGCACTTTTTTCACAAAATTGGCACATGATCACCCAGGACAAATGGGTCTTGAACATAGTGTCTCAGGGCTACAGGTTCCACTTTCACACCCTGCCAAGGGCAAAAGGTATGCCAGACCTGCCACACAATCAATGGGCAGAGGCACAAAAGCAAGTTTCATCCCTCATGGACATGAGGGCCATTCAGCGAGTACCACAGCAAGAACAGGGACAAGGATTTTACTCGAGACTTTTATTGGTACCCAGAAAGGGCAAAGCCTGGAGACCAATACTGGACCTGTCTATTCTAAACACATTTCTGGACATTCCAAAATTCAAAATGTTGACTCTGCAGCAGCTACTGCCCATGCTGGGCAAGAAGGCTTGGCTTGTAACTTTGGACCTAAAAGAGGCATACCTGCATGTCCCAATCAGACAATCTTGCAGAAGATACCTCAGATTCATAGCTGGCTCAGTGCACTACCAATACTCTGCACTGCCCTTTGGCTTATCTACTGCGCCCAGGGTCTTCACAAAATGCCTGGCACCAGTAATTGCATTTTGCAGACAAAGAGGAATTCAAATATATCCTTACTTGGACGACTGCCTTATTCAAGCAGAGAACAAGGACATTCTTCTAAAGCATCTGGCGTTTGCACAAAGATTACTAATTTGCCTAGGGTACACAGTAAACGAAAAGAAATCAAAACTAGTACCCTCACAAGAGATAATATTCCTGGGTGCAAGCTTAAATACAACTGCCCAGATGGCTTATCTCACGCCAGACAAACAAAGGCAACTGACTTCTTACTTCAAAATGTTGGCAACAAAGACCCAGTTATCTGCAAGAAAAATTCTGCAGGCTGTGAGCTTCATGGCATCCTGCATTCTGCTAATTCCATATGCCAGACTGCATATGAGGAAACTACAATGGTATCTAAAAAGTGTTTGGACTCAACATTGCCACAGCCTGGAAACATTAATTACCCTAATTCCCTGCCTGCAACAGGAGTTTCGATGGTGGGCACAGGCCTGTCACCACAACAAGGGACAGCCATTCACTTTACCCACAGCCAGGCAGACATTAACAACGGATGCATCAGATTATGCCTGTGGGGCCCACATGGCAGGAAAATGTATTCAGGGCACATGGCCCGCAAGTCAGATGCATCTTCATATCAATCAAAAAGAGATGCTAGCTGTTCAGAACGTCCTGACAGCTTTCAAGGATCTACTTCATCCAGGACAACTACTGATAAAGACTGACAATACTACAGTCATGTGGTACATAAACAAGCAGGGAGGCACACATTCCTACCCCCTCTGCAGACAAGCCATGACCTTGTGGGACACAGCATTGACTTATCAAGTTCACCTGCAAGCACAATTCCTGCCAGGAAAAATAAATACTCTGGCAGACAAACTAAGCAGAAACCTCATGAATCCCCATGAGTGGAAACTGGATCCACAAGTCTTCAGCATGATAAGGAAATGAGGATGCCCAGACATAGATCTATTTGCCTCCCCTCATAACTGCCAACTACAGAGATTCTGCACAAGGACTTATCACAAGCAAGCATGGAAAGTGGATGCCTTATCCTTCAGCTGGAAAAACCTAACAGTATATGCCTTTCCTCCACTGCCTCTCCTCCCCAAGGTACTCCTAAAGGTCAGACAAGAAAAGCCAAAAATGATGCTGATTGCCCCAGACTGGCCACACCAGCACTGGTACCCAATCCTAAAGAACTTGTCCCAAGGTCCAGCCTGGACATTGCCTCAAATTTCTCACTTACTCACCCAACAAAACAGTCAGATCCTGCACAGCCAACTCAGGACCTTAAATCTGGCAGCATGGCAGATAATGTAGCCATTCAGAACACTACTCTCTCCAAAGCTGTGATGGGTGTTATTTTGGAGGCCAGGAGGCCCAGTACCAGAAAATCTAATGCAGAAAAATGGAAGAGATTCTGTGCTTGGAACCAGGCACAAGGAATTGACACGTTTGTACCAAATATTCCTCATATTTTACAATACTTAACTGAAATGCTGGACAAAGGCCTATCCTTTTCATCAATTAAGATTCATGCCTCTGCCATTTCAGCCCATTACAATACGGAACCACCTATCTTTTCTCATCCTTTAATAAGGCAGTACCTCAGTGGGGCCAAAAACATAAGACCTGCAAGGAGAGCACCATTACCTGCATGGGACCTCAATTATGTCTTGGAAAAACTCACACTGCCTCCTTTTGAGCCAGCCTCAACAGCTGATATAAAATTTTTATCCTGGAAAACAGCTCTACTCTTAGCAATAACCTCTGCAAGATGAATCTCGGAGTTACAGGCACTCATGGCTGTGGAACCTTTTATCTTTTTCCATCCAGACAGGGTTTCTCTGAGGACGAACCTGACATTTATGCCTAAGGTGGTGTCCAGTGTGGCCCTTAACCAAACCATTCACTTGCCTACATTTTATCCAAACCCACAGAACAAGGGTGAGAGACTTCTACATTCTTTGGTCATACACAGACAGCTATGCTTCTACTTGGACAGACCTAAAGCTTTCAGAAAGACTGAGCAACTTTTAGTGGCATATGCTGCAGGATCACAAGGAAAGGCTATCTCAAAACAGACTATTTCAAAATGGATAGGCCGTTGCATTCATTTCTGCTACTCACAGCATGGCAAATCAGTGCCTAAGGGCATTAGGCCACATTCAACCAGAGCAGCAGCCACTTCAGCAGCCTTCCTCAGAGGAGTACCAACCAAAGACATCTTAGAGGCTGCAACTTGGAGTTCAGTGCACACTTTTACAAAGCACTACCACTTACCTCTCTACTCTAAATCCAGAATAGGCTTTGCCACTGCAGTTCTGCAGGGCCTCATAGCCTCTCCTAATCCTATTTAGCCCAGCCACCCATCCTCAGCTTTGGGATTCAACCCAAGAGTAATGACTGCAACAGTGAAACACGATGAACATAGTACAGTTGTGTACCTACCATAAATGTAGATGTTCGAGTGTATTCACTGTTGCAGTCCAGGTTACTCTACCACCATCCCCCTTTCTTTTGCTGGGTCTTATCTGTACTTCTCTATTCTATACAACCTATGTGGTGTATTTGCTTGTAGATGAAGGAAATGTTTACTTTAGTGCATGCATGTTTATTGGCATAATTTATTTACCCTACACTTTTGGGGGCACCTGACATCTGGGGCAGGGCAAGAAAAACTGAAGAAAATGGCATCTGCTGCATCTTTTATACCCCTGGCGCACAGATGTCAGGGAAGAGCTGACAGCAACTGACGCCGACCAGGACTTTGGAATTCAGGCCGACTGTGGGTAGCCTGCCAGCAGGATAACCCAAGAGTAATGACTGTAACAGTGAATACACTCAAACATCTACATTTATGGTAGGTACACAACTGTACTTTTCAGCAGCTTGGACAGCATTGTCCATTGGCATGGAGGCTGTGAACCTTTCCACCTCAGTCTTGAGTATCTTGAAGTTTGCTTTTGAATAGTTTTTTATGGTGGTTTCTTTAAATGGAGTTGGGGCGAAATCTGGATATCCAGAGTGATTAGTCTATGGTCTGAACTAACCAGCGAGGGGTTGATGTCAGGTGTGGAACACTGGTCGCCCATGTTGGTGATGACCAGGTCCAATATGTTGTTCCCTCTTGTGGGGATGTTGACCAGTTGATCCAGGGCGTTTGAGTTTATAAATTCTAGGAAGCTTTGGGCAAGGGAGTCAGTACTTGAGTAGTTCTCCCAGATAATGTTTGGGTAGTTGAAATCACCCAGTATTAGGGTGTTTGGCAGGACCTTCATATTTCCTAGTGTCTCCAGAAATGTGGAATGGGGGTCCTGAGTCAAGGTGGGAGATCTGTAGCAAGTTACTGTTTGGATTGCAGTTTTGCCCATTGTTAGTTGCAGATCTCTGATGCATCGTACTGCACCACTAACCTGGAGGAGTGAGTATCCTTGATGAAAATGGATACACTCCCGCCTTTTGTGTTTCGGTCTGGGTTCTGTGGCCAAAAGGTATGGTATGGGTTATAGCCTGGTAGTGCTGGGGTGCTCTCTGGAGCCTTAAGCCAGGTTTCTGTTACTGCACAGATATCAGTGTTCTCCATACTGAGGAGTACCTCGAGTGCGTGCATTTTGAGGTTTAGACTTCTCGCATTGAGTAGCATTACCCTCAGTTTTTGGTTTCTTGTGCTATTTACGGTGGTGGGTTTGTCTTTTAAGCCTTGCCTAAAAAAGACACTATGGGGGTGGCAAGAGCCTTTGCCAGTATTTGAAAGCCTAAGGGTGACAAGTGCAAGCCATCTCTTGCAAAGCAATGTGGCTTGTTGAGCATGTCATCCCAGGCAGACAGATACTGGATCCCCTTTGAATGACACCAAAAACTTAGCCAATTGTTGAAATTGATCATTTTTCTTCTTTGTACTGTGGCATCATTCATGGTGAGGGCAGTATGCTACCTCAGGGTCAGGGTCATACCTGCCTGTGCTACATGATCAGAGAGCTCTTCCATGTCTCTTTTCATGTAGTCCAGGGAGGTACATCTCAGGTCATTCACACCAACATGTACAATGACAGAGTCATATTTGTACTTGTTCTGGAGTGACCTGAGTGCTTGTGTTATGTGGCAGATCCTGGCACCTGACAGGCAGCTGACTGTAACCTTCTCCTTGTCCAGCCTAGTTAGTGGGGCACCAGTGTACCTGACTATAGAGTCGCCTTTTACTAGTGTGTTGGGTATGTTTTTTTGCCTTAAGGGATGTGATTGCATGACACACTGATTATGTGAAGTATGTGTTTCATGGTTGGTGATGGGTTGTGGAGGTTGCTTGGGTGTCTGCTTTGGAGGTCTCTGTTGCATTTGCAGATTTTTAATGCAATGTAATGCAGTTTTCCTTTCTATTCACTCACGTCATTAAAAACAATCATCTAACTGGAGCAGTTGCCTGGGATTTTCATCCAGGTTATTGATTTGTTATAGAAGCACTTCTAAAGTAAAATTTCATAATGCATATCTCAGGTTTAGATAGTGATACATTTGTAAGCATGCTGGCATGGCATTGTAATAAGTCTTCCAAATCAGGAGAGTCTTGATCAATAGACAAAATAAACACCATTTTCTCCTAAGAAAAACTTCAATAAATTGTCCATTATTTCTGAACCAGAATGAGAAAAGAGAGAGAGAACAATTGCAGTCACAGTTTATGGGTACCAGAAATTGTTTTCCTGCTAGGTTAAGACAAACGACGGTACTTTTCCGTTAAACCCCTACCATGCGTCTCGCCGTTTACGTTGAGCCCAAAGAAGACTGAAAGGTCCATGACAGACCAAGATGGGGTAGCCTTTCAAAAGGTCCTCCAAAATAAGTTGGTGTTGCTTCAGTGGTGTAATACTGTTTGTTCTAACAAATGCAGAAAAGTGTGGATTCTCATAAGACAGAAGTGGCAGCTTTTCTTCCGTTGTAATGCATTTTTCCATAGAAGGGTATTGTGCTTTTTACATTATCTGTCTGACTGTAAAACACCCTAGTATATTAAAAACTAGTAGCATCATTATCCTCCACTGACATGAACAGAACAGCTAAAATGACTAATATGAAATGGGAAAGAAAACAATCTGTATGTACATTAGAACTGTTCAAACTAAGCACACCAAGACCAAGCACAATATCACTAAACATGCCTTAATTTGTGTCTTTGTATAACTGAAAAAGTAAGTCAGTTCAAATGATTTACAATTACCAGTCAGATCTTACAATAACATCCTCAGAGTTTGAAAAGCGTTGATCATAGCTCTCCCTCACTCATCACAAATCACAGGCACCAGGTGTACATTTTAAAAAGTATATTTATACAACAGACGGTCAAAATTAAATGTATATTTGCAATCAACAAGAAAAAACGATTTACTTCTTTATCAACATAAAGAAAAAGCAGTACGCTTTTTTATTCATGTGCCTAAAATGCATAAACCTGTTTACAGATACCAAACAAATAATAAAAGTGGCACCTCGGGAAAAGCAAAACAAATTACGCCCACCTATTTTTCTTTTTTTTTTAAGCAATCGACTTTTACCATAAGTGACACAAAGTTCACTAGGAAAGAAAGCTCTGGAAGATCTATATGTCATTAAACATTTGTACAGAAATTGCCTCAAAACCTAAAAGAAAATTACTGTCAACAATGACGGTCTTAGCACTAAACCTCGAGAGACTGTATTTAATCACATTTTTTAGTTGTTTGCATTTTTAACATAAACCAGCACTTTGCTGCAAAACATCCTAGACAATGTCCATTATTATAGTAAAAGGTAAAAAAGCAGCTGGAAAAGGTGACAGGTCAGTTGAAACAACAACATCGCTATGCTTTTCAGGAATACGGCGAGACGCTTGGTAGGGGTTTAACAGAAAAGTACCCAAAATACTTGATCATGTCTTCATTCCTCTCATGTAAAGATCTGAAAAGGATTGTCAAGAGCTCTAGTGACTGTACTGTTGAAATAGTTAGGCCATTAAAATCAATTTAAGCTATGCTTCCAAAAATGTTGGGGTCTTGAAAAAATCTTTGTTTCTCTGCAGTGATGGGGTACCAAATACTTGTCCTAAACACCTTTATAAAATATAGCTTCTAGGCTATCAATAAACCTTAAATTAATGATTAAAACAGAAATGTGTACAAGTTACTTAAGAACAGGATTATTTTATGTCCATTAAGGTGATATGGCCAACTAAATGGATTGTGTCATAACTGCGGCGGAGGGGGTCCACGTTAATTAACCTGCCTAGGACTTAAATGACTATGATCTAGTACTGGTGTTATAACATATTCTAAAGATTGAGAGAGCCATTTGCCCAAGGGTCCATACTATTACAAACTTTTTGTGTTGGTCTGTATTGATGGCTGATCCAGCTGAGTGGCTTGTTAAGGATTGCCAAAAGCCCATATTTGGGGTTGTGAGATGGACTGAGGTCTTGTGAAACCATAAGATAAAAAAGTGGAAGCAATGCTAAAATTGGCAAAGACCAGTCACTAAAAACACTTGAAAACATTTTGGGCCTGATTAATGAGTCACAGACTTAGTTCCTGATTCTGCTAGTATTGCTTTTCACATTACTGACATGACTAAAGTTAGGCTTCACTGAAGATAAAGTGGGCAGATGCAATAAAAAAACTATTAGCGAACTAAAGAATATGGTGTGCCAATAGCCCATGCTCATACCTCCTGCCTTTCTACAACAGTTTATATTGCACATGGAGTCCTGAATGGTAGGCATAGGTGCAATTTTGTGTTAAGTTGTAGAGAGGGAAGAAGACCACATCTGTTGTATTATTAGGAAGCACAGTCATTACCACATCTGTTGTATTATGGGGAAACTCGGACATTAAGTGGGCATCAACACCCTGAAATATTACTTTTTTTTTTTTTAAAACAAACATTTTTTATTAAATTATCATGTATGACATAGGCAATGTTACAATTATACAAGTGAAAATAAACCATAGTGGCACAATGTCAGTTGCAAACATTATACATTTCGAACCGTGCTGACATAACTGTAGCTGCAAGCATTATATAACACTTAACAATGCCAGTCATTGCTCATTCAAATCCTGCCTTCTTTTAAACCTCATTCCTCCTTTGCATGTATTGATCCCAGATTTCCCATTTTTTCCTATGTAATTTGCTACTATCTTTTTCTAAAGCTCCCAGTTCCAATTATTTTATCTCTGTACTGTCTTTGTTACTTCTAGTAAACCACACTTTTCCATTTTCTAGTAATTGCAGCCATCATAATTAGACTCAGCAAGGCATGATTGTCTAGGCAATTCCAATTCTGTATCATAGCTCAAAAAATAATTTCCCTAATTACTCCAATTTGTTCACCCAGCATCTCCAAAAGAGCAGTGTGCAGGAAATCTTTAAAGTCTGCCAACTCATTACGCTCCCAGAAAATATGTTCCCAGTTACCTTCTTCTTCCCCATCATACCTCCAGCATTTGCTGTGTACTTGAGCTTGGGGTGTAAAAATATCTATGTAAACACTTCCAGGCAAAGATCTTAATTCTTCTATATTTTGTTGCGTATTTGGCAGACATACATATATTCCCCCATTGTTTCTTTGTGAATTGCTTATGTAATCTCTCTTCACAATCCTTCCTAACCTCCCTTGATTATTATAGTTATTGTACAATATTTTATATGCTGTACTAATTATTCATTTCGTAATGGCCACTTCTGTTCTAGATTCTACTAAAAACACTACCAGTGCTTGTCTTTCTTTTAGGACTCCCTATTTGTTTCTCTTTGTCCATACTCTGATATTGATCCTTGATATGGAAGGCAATCTCTAGTCTGCAGTCCAAATAAATTCTTGGCGTCTTCCCATTCCATACTTTTTCCTCTCTAGTTATTTGCTCCTAATACCTTGGTTCCTTTGCCAGTTTTCTCCAATATATTCCCGCCCCCTCTTGACTATTATCTGTATCCCTAATTGCAGTCATATCTATCGGCTGAATCTTCATTCTCCATTCCTGTGTCTTAGAAGACCTTCTGCTACTTTATGCACATAATATTTTGTATGATTATTCTTCTTTTCTCTCCTTATTCTCTGTCCCTGTTACTTCAGCTTCCCCTCTGTTTCATCATCATCTTTTTCCACTTTGAATTATAGTTTTCTGCGTGTGCTGTGTATAGGAGCCTTAAATGTGTTGCTCTGAAATACCCTTTCAGCTCTGGTAATCCCAGTCTGCCCTGTTCTTTTTGAAGAATAAACTTATTCCACTTAACCTGAAATATTACTTGTTGAGGAGAGAATTTTTCTTGATCACAAATTATGTCCCGTTAAATAGCTATTGTGACACATGGACACCATTACAAAAATACCTGTTTGGCATTCACCCTCAAAACATTTAGCATTAAGACTACATCAGCCAGTCTGCAGCTTCCTGAGATAAGAACGACTGTCATGGCATACTGCCCATCTTAACCAATGGTGCTACACTGGGGATATCACTTAGCATAGTGGTGGCTGGTCCTTTTAAATATTCTGGTCAAGAAAAGTTTGGATAGATTAGTGATGAATAGTTTCTTTAAGGAGATTAACCTTAAAATAAGCATAGATTCGTAGAGGTAATGAGGGCCAGCGGTACATATAGTTGATTAAAGCACAATGTCCTAGTACACAGTGGATTAATGACCTTTGGGTATGAGGAGGGTCCAGGGGGAGTACTATAGTTAAAAATACGTGGATCATAAAGAAGAAGGCAGTCCAGATGGTATCCTTATAAGGGAAAAGTTGTGACCCTTTAGATGAGAAACCAGCTGGATTTATTTATGTCTGGGAAGAAGATGAAACTGCTTTGTTTCCTGTTGCTGTAATTGGGATGAAAGCTGCTTTGCTATCTAGAGATCTCTCAGTGCTATTTTATTTTTGCCAACATCTCTGCCTAATTTCTGTTTAGAATGGAGCACTGCATTGTCCTAACCTATCCTTACCCTCCTCCAGTCTCTGCAAGCCAGTACACATCCACCTACCACTGTGTCTGCCCCTTCACTTTTTTATTTTACATTTGATTACTAGGCATGAGAACCCCTTGTTAGAGGAGGCCCAGGAAGAAAAGCTCCATAAAGTTTATACATCAGTTAATACACTCAATACAGTTGTCTCAAGCTGCTTGTCATAAACTACCCTACATACTATATACTGTAGCTTAGCATGATGAATTTGGCCAAGTAGTAAAGTAGAAATGACCCTTAAGTGTGTAACTGTGGATGTAAACAGTGTCTATAGAACTAGCATAGTGGATTTGTGGTGAATAAAACATTAATTTTAAGTAGGAATACTACTTTACTATAGTGAGCATATTTCTTTAAAGGTCATGTCTAAAGGCATGAAACTAACTTTTCCTTTCATATCAAATAATGCTCCCATGTATCTTTATGCATTTGAACACTTTTCTGTGTAAAAAGAAAAGTTAGTGTTGCAGGCTTTAAAAAATGCAAAGTTTTAAAGATTTCCTCCAAACATGAAAGACTAAAACAATGCCATGCTTACTGCATTAATAGTAATGGATGGCCAGAAGACAGTTACATCAGTTTGGCTTTAAGAGTACACTAATCCAGCATAATTAAAGCTGGAACCTAAAGTGACATAAGCACTTCCTGCCCACCCATTAATATTTATTCCATAAACACAGCTCTGTTCGTTTAGTCTTCACATTTGGAAGAAATCTTTAAAACTATGTATTTTTTAAAGGCTGCAAAACTAACGATTCCTTGTACACAGAAAAGTGCTGGCTTGCACTTTTTTGTGTGAAAAGAAAAGTTTGATTCATGCCTTACGACATGATCTTTAAAACACTGAGAATCTTTACCATATTAGCTATAGTAGGCTTATGCAATGAAACAATTAATGCAGCCTGTATTTAAAGAGGGCTAAGGAAAGTCCTTATTGGTTGTGAACCCCCCTTGGAGGGAATTGGATGTCTGCTGCAGCAGGTTTTGAAGACTGAGTGCAGAAGTAAAAGAATGCCTAGAAGAAGGCACCAGAAGGAAGCAGGAAATTGTTCCTTTTTTAAGAATCCTGAAGATTGTGCTACTGAAAGGCTCCAAGAGAGACAGCAAGATAGGTAATGAAAGAGACTGTAACTCTCTGTTAAATGGGACTGTGTTGAGCACATTTGCTGTGAATTATTGCTTTAATCTGTTGAGCTGCAAGACTTTTTATTATAGGAATAATCTGCAATTTTTGCATTTATGTGAATTAATCCATGCTGTTTTATAAGTCTGGTGTCACTTCTGCTTTTTGTGTTTTGCAGTGGGAATTATTGTCAGACTTTTTTATGCCAAAGGCTAATGCTGCCAACATAAAGGAGCTACCCATTTGAGTATAAGCTTCTCCTTTGGTGTGTGCAGGAATTTTTCTTCCATTGTTGAATGCAACTGTGTGTTAGTCCATTTAAAAGGATCACAACTGTAAAACATTTAGTGCTCACCACATTGCTGCTGCTGAAGGGGTTTTGTCAGTAACCAAACCAATAACTTTTATGGACAGTTGCACTACTGTAAGAGCTAAACAGGGAGAAGAACCTGGAGGCATTATCTGGTTACCTTTTATTCATACACTCACCAAGAGGGATGGAACTGAGTCCCATGGACCAAAACCTTTTCATTCCAGCTGCCAAGGATCCAAAGCAAGTTCTCTGTGACATGGAGATGACCGACTCCAGTGACATCTTGTTGCCATAAACCACCCTACATTACTTGCCAGAGATGGTGTTACCTCAGAGATAAAAGCTCATATGTTTCCTAGCTGGAATTGTTCTCAAAACAAAATGATAATATCATGGTTATGTGCAATAAAAAAGTAATTAATCCATTTATTATTAGATCCCGATTGCCAACATACTAAAACTAAAATGGTCCGAATGTGTTAGCCATTGTCAAATTTAAGATGTCTTTACATACCACTTTATGAAAGTCTGTGTGTCAAGTTGATCTTAATGACTCTAAAAGTTTTGTTATACTACTAGAAAAAATTGCCCCAGTAAGCCATTTGTAGAGCTGATCAGTCTAGAGCTGTAGGAAAACATGTTTTGAATGTTAACGATAAAAAGTATTAACTGTAAACATACAGTGTTTTAAATCTGGAAAATGGGTCACATAGCTAGACTCTGCTACTATCAGTAGGACTGTTACCCCGGTGGAAACTGTGACCCCTATGATGCATGCTACTAATAATGTTAGGCCTATGAAATGTTATAAGATATCTACTAGAATGCTTGAGACTTCATCTTGGTACTGTACTCTTGCAAAGTTAAGTGCAGTGTCTTAATTGATGATTGAGTGCAGCAAGGGCTGTTAGATTCAGATAGTATGGTCAGAATGTTAAACGTGGCAGTATATCAGGAAGAAGAAAGCCCTTATCATCAATGCTGTTGAACTAGTATGCATTCATGGATGATGAGAAGCAGCATCACATTAATCAACTAGAACTACAAACTACGTTTGGGGGAAGTATTTAATTTTGTTGCTGTAGTACCTATTTTAACATATGACATGCTAAGAGAGATATTTTCCTCAGTAAAGATTTGTGGAAGAAGTGGCAAGAAAGTAGTCCTTTTGATATATCAACCTTTCAGTATGGGGAAGGGAAACCAGTAAGTGAAGAAATGTAACTTTGAAAAAGGGAGAGAGAGAGAGAGTAACCACCAGTCATATCCATTAGAGTTCATGAATCCAATAAGGATCAGGGCATAGTGTTAGAAAGCCTTAAAGGTACAAATATTTGGCTAAGGGTAGAGAGAGAAAAACATCTACTTCATCCAAATAGTTATGTCAGCATACAGCTACAGCAGAGTAACCTGCAAGAGAGTAAGCAGTAAATGGAATATGAATAGGACTATGAAAAGGTTTAAAAGGCATTACTTGCCAACTTGCCAGAGATGGTATCACCTTGATGGCAATGGCTAAAAAGTTTGATTGTGATTTTATCATTTTGTTATGAAAAAATTCTGTGACATAAAACAAATAATTTATTATTAGATCCTGATGGTCAACAAACTAAAAGTAGAATGTCAGTAATGTTAGTCAACATAGTGCAAGATAAAAATAGTGTCAAATATTGCAGCTTATAGAGACTGAAAGAATAATTGCATCATGAAAATGTAGAAGTGACTTGCAGAACTAAAGAGACGTGTACCCTCAGTGAAAAGGGGTATTCTAAGGAAATGAAGTCAGGAAGTATGAAAATGTACAACCTGAGCAGAAGTCTCAAGCTTTCAAACAAGCTAAAGATTTACCTGAGTAAAAATTTACCTAAACAGCAGAGGCCTCCAAAGCAGACACCCAAACAACTGCTACCTCAAGACACCCCACAAGCAACACATAAACCACAAAAGCAGTGTGCAAAGCAGTCACAGCCCTTAAGGCCAAATACAACACCAAACATACTTGTCATAGGTGACTCCATAGTCAGACACACTGACGTCCCACTCACCAGGCTGAACAAGGAGAGGGTCACAGTAAGCTGCCTATCGGGCGCTAGAATCCGCCGCATAACACAAGCACTCGGGTCACTCCACGGCAAGTACAGATATGACACAGTCATTGTCCATGCTGGTGTGAACGACCTGAGACCTACCTCCCTGGACTACATGAAAAGAGACATAGAGGAGCTCTCTGATTATGTAGCCCAGGCAGGTATGACCCTAACCCTGAGCAGTATCCTTCCTTCACCAAGAATGATGCCACAATATAGAGACAAGATGATCAGCTTTAACAATTGGCTTAATGTCTGGTGTCATTCAAAGGGGATCCAGTGTCTGTCTGCCTGGGATGACATGCTTGACAAGCCACGCTGCTTCGCAAGGGACGGCTTGCACCTGTCTATTATGGGATTCCGGATATTGGCTAAGGCTCTTGCCACCCCCATAGTGCCTTTTTAGGCAAGGCTCAAATTCTAAACCTACCACCCTAGAAAACAAAAATGGGAAGAAACTGAGGGTAATGCTGCTCAATGCCAGAAGTCTAAATCTCAAAATGCACGCACTCGAGGCCCTTCTCAGTATGGAGAACATCGATGTCTGTGCTGTAACTGAAACCTGGTTCAAGGCTCCTGAGAGCACCCGGCACTATTAGGTTTTACCTCATATCATGCGTTCCGCCCCAAAACCCGGACCACACCACAAAAGGAGGGGTGTATCCATATTCATAAAGGATACCCACACCTCCAGGTTGGTGGCAACGCACTAAGCTCGGAAACCATCCAGGTGCAACTAACCATAGGCAAAACTGCTCTACAAATTGTAGCATGCTACAGGCCACCCTCTCAAACTCAGGAACCCCACACAGCCTTCCTGAAAACACTGGAGGGTATAAATGTATCTCCAAACACCATCATATTGGGTGACTTCAACTACCCGAATATAGACTGGGAACATTACTCAAGCCCTAACTTTCTAGCCCAACGGTTCCTGGAGTTCATAAATTCAAATGCCATGGAACAGCTAGTCACTGTTCCCACGAGAGGAGAAAATATACTAGATCTCATTGTCACAAACATGGGGACAAAATGCTCCACACCAGAAGTATATCCCTCATTGGTGAGATCTGATCATAAACTAATCTCACCGGAAATCCACATCCCGCCCCCACCCCAAACAAAAAAGACCATAGTGAAGAACTTCTCTAAAGCAAACTTCACACTACTCAAGACTGGTGTGGTATCCTTCAAGGCCCCTGAGCCAGAGGAAACCACAACCCAAGCTGCGGAAGCCCTTACAAATGCCTTCTATGAACACCTCCAGGACTGCATGGATCAGGCAATCCCAAATAAAACCAAGACTCTTTCCACAAAGGGCAAACGTCCAGTCTGGTGGACCCCAGCCATTAACAAACTTTACAATAAGCGGAGAAAGCTATTACATGATAGAACAAAATCCATAAAAGGGAAGTCACCCCTGATCATTATTAGTAAAATACGAGCACTCATAAAATCAACTAAGGCCACTTTTGAGAGAAAAATTGCCATGGATTCAAAGGACAATCATAAGGCCTTTTTCAGCTATGTTAGGAACCTGGGTGGAAACTCCCAGATATGCTCAGAATTAGTCCAAAATGATACAAAAATCACTGAACCCACAGACATTGCCAACATACTGGCAGACAGGTTCAGTGCAAACTTCACCCCCCTCTCCCCCCCCTAAAGGAGAGATAACTATCCCAGCCGAGTGTAGCCTCCCGGACATCTCAAATGCGCAGGTAAAAGCTGCTCTCTCTAAAGCTAAAAACACAGCATCAATGGGACCGGATGGTGTCCCCGGCTGTGTGCTACACGAGCTAAATGAGGAATTAAACCCGCACATAAGGCAGCTGTTTAATCTCAGCCTTACCACAGGATACGTGCCCAAGGAGTGGCGACGGCAACTGTGGTCCCACTCCACAAAGGCGGCGCTCACGGACCCTGGTAATTACCGCCCCATAAGCTTAACAAGTCTAGTCTGCAAAGCTATGGAGAGGATCATAATGGAGCTCATAAACAAAGATATAGGGGACTTGCAGACATTGGACCCGACCCAGTTTGGCTTTGTCAAGGGAGGATCATGCCTTTTGAACTTGGTCGACTTCTTCGAAACAGTCACCAAGGCCATTGTTGAGGGAAAGGCAGTCCATACAGCCTACCTTGACCTTGCAAAGGCTTTCGACACAATACCCCACTCGGGTATTGTAGAAAAACTTACCTTCTTAAATGTAAACCCATATGTCACAAGATGGGTTGCAAACTGGCTTAAGGACAGAACCCACAGGGTTAGAGTTGCTGGCGCTGTGTCAGACTCCAAGCCGGTCACAAGTGGTGTCCCACAGGGCTCGGTCCTTGGCCCCCTATTGTTTGGCATCTACTTCTCAGAAGTACAGGCCAACATGGGAGGACTTTGGCTGACAAAGTTTGCAGACGACTGCAAACTGGGCGCCATAGTGGAAAGTGCATCGGACACGGATATCCTTCAGAAGGGACTCACGGAAACAGATAGCTGGTGCCAGAGCCATGGCCTGAAGTTAAACGCCAAAAATGTATAGTCATACCCTTCGGGAAAAACAAGGTAACCCCAAGCTACCATATAGGTGGCAATCCACTAAGCACAGAAGAGGTTATCAGGGACCTGGGGACCCAGGTTGACAGTGGCCTTTCTTTGACACTCACATTGCTAAAGTGGTTAGAAAGACCTTCTACATTGCCCACCTGATCATGAAGGGATTCACATCCAGATCTAGTGAGGTCATTGTTCCCCTGTACTCTTCACTTATCAGACCAATGATCAAGTACAATGCCCCATTCGGGATGTATCTCACCCGACATCTGCAGCAATTGGAGAGACCCCAAAAGTTCCTCACCAAAAGGATAAAGGGACTCTAAAATCTGTCATATGCTGCCAGATTGAAGAAACTCCAGCTCTATTCAGTCGCATACCGTCTGCTCAGAGGTGACATGTGCCTGACATACAAGGCCATGTCCAACCCGGAATTAATGGACATGCTCCACCTCAAAAAATCCAAATCCACCAAAACCACTAGAGCAAGTGACTTAAACCTTAGCACGGATATAAATAGGACGTGCTGGAGGGATAGATTTATCACTCAGAGACTCCCTATGCTGTGGAATAAAATCCCGGTCCATGTGAGGCAGAGCACCTCGCTGACTCTGTTCAAGAGAAATCTAGACCTGTGGATGGGAGATCGTAGGTTTACCCCGGGAATCATATCTGTGTCACTGCTGGACAGAGGCACAGCAAACTAATGGGCACAGTATTTTTCCATATAAGGGGTGGCGTAAGCCACAAACATTTGGGCTAGGCTTATAAATGCCTTAGGGCAGATAGCCTAGTATAAACCTATGAACCTATGAACCTAAAACACAAATTCCCAGAAATGGAAAATTCTAAAACATCAGTTAAGTGTTCAGGAAACCTTACCACTCAGAGATTTTTCCCAGTAAAGTGCAATATCAAGAAATAGCTGGTTAGAGTTTAAATCTAACCTATTTCTTTCAGGGTGTAAGACAGAAAAATTAAGTAAGGGAAAACTCTAGGCAGTAGGTATCTGTAACTTAGGGGGAAAAGTAAAACTGAAGATGGTGTACCCAGAGGAGCCCTTTTCAGAGATTAAGCACCCCAAAGCTGTGCAAGTGATAAGGTGGTTGGGGTTCTCCTTGAAACAGAGGGACAGCTACATAAGGGAGAGAAAAAGGAGATGATAGTGAATACTGAAAGACACGATAACCTTGAGCAAAGCCTCAGTGATATACTTGTTGAACTAAAATATAGGAGATCCAAGCAAAAATGAAGACTATTCTATCTTTCAGGTTTATAAGGAAAAAGGAACAAGAAAAGTAAAATATGGCAGAAATAATAACTGACACAAAGGAATACGGGTGTCTCAAATCTTGCTGTAATTATATGACAGACTAATGTTGAAGGAGGAGATTTTAGGCAGTGGTCATGTCATCAGGTTTCTAATTATGAAGTGCTACCATGATTGAGCACCTTATTCCAACTTGTGATCATCCTGCTGTGGTGCATGCCAGGGTTGCCTCCTGCTGCATTGCTTTGTATGTGGGTTTTCCAGTCTTTGAACATGCCCATTTACAGCTGGTGCAAAACTTTACAGCTTGGATGCTAGCTAGGGTTTCTGAAAATCAAATAACCTCCAGTTTTTCAGAGTTTGCACTGACTTCCAGTCAAGTAGCAGATTACTTGCAAGATTTATTTATTTACATTTGTTTACTGGGATGGTTGGACTGGGTCAGTAAAAGCAATTGCCCCTTTCAGTAAAGGCGTAGGGAGAAATACTACATATATCAGCATGAAAAAGACTAAGTACACAGCAGAGGAAAAAACTTAAAGTAACTTTCCTAGTAGGATAAAAGGTGCTTGTCTTGGTGTATCTAGCTCTCCATTATATGGGCCCACCCTATTTAGATGACATCTTACCTAGATATAGGTCTTACGTTTAATGTTAGATCACTATTGCAGTAACCTAAGGTATGTGGTTCTATCACCTGCAATCAATAAGCTTTGCAGATGTTAAGGGTGCCCTTCATGCAGTGTTATAACCCTGACGACAGCTATTTTAAAAAGGCAAGATTGCCAAAAAGTTCAGAGCTTTCTTGTCACCGAAGTTTGCTCTTTTTTGCAGGCTTTCTGGAACTGCTGGTCAGTTTGCCGTACTTCAAGGCTGGGCAGATAAGTTCCCTGTTGGGGAGAACCTTCCACAAATTTCATTTTCCGAGTAAAATTTGTGATTTTCTTCTGTCAGATCTATCAGATATTGTTTTCTGCTAGGAGATTTATAGATTTTGGACTTTCACTTCCTGTCAGGGAGATACTGTGTGTGAATTCTTCTATGAAAAACTGTAAAATATTTATTTTTGACTTTTCTTCCTACAGTGTTTTGTAGGTTGTGTGTATTAGGAATAACATGTTGTGCTTGGGGGGCACTGTCTGTCTTTTACCTACCTCAGCTCCACCTTTTGACTGTTTTTCAGGCCCTACTACAGATCTCCAGTACTTCAGTCTTGACTGAATCTGTGACTCAGTTACCGGTCTCTTCAGTTCTTCCCCTGTCCAAAAGAAGTAGCAGACAGGAAGTCTTTGGATATTAGGAAGTAGCAGTAAGGAAGTCTTTGGATATTAAGCTGGCCCTGCTTGTGTATCAGTTGCAGATGGGTGACTCTGCTATGGCCAGTCTTGGTTCCTCAGACTGCTCATCATTTCCCTCTGGTCCCTGTGGTGTAGTGCCTACAACCACTTTTTTAAGACAAAAACTTTCCTTCCTCCTCCACTCCCTTTTTCAAAACGTAATTTATGCAGCAAAATGCCAATAAATAGGATTTTAAAAAGCGGTGGCAAGGAAGCTTTAGAAGAGAAAAGAAAAGTCTCACAAAACCAAGGTCAGTCCATTAACTCAGAATGACTGTTTGCCTTTTAAGGTTTTCTCTCCTTCCCTGGTAACGTCTTTCTCATCCTTTAGCTTTCCGAGTTGTGCCACATTGCTGCAGACAATTGGATTCTGACAGTCATTCATCTGGGGTACACTTGGCAAGGAGACTTCTCTCCCTCCTTACCCAGTAAACCAAATAGCTCTGTTTCTTCCTCTCCTGAAAAAATGTTATCTCAGGAGATTATAAAACTAGGGCTTGCAGACTAGAGGAGTAAAGGGTCTCGTTCAAGGTTTTTTTCTGGTGCCGAAGAGGCTTACTGGCTTGTGTTAGAACTCTTTTTCCAAAGTTTAAAATCTATCACAGACGTATCAGACCAAACTTGCAGACCTATATTTGCTGAGGCTCTTAAAAGTAACCTGCCTAAACCACAATGCCCTCCTAAATGTTACTTAATAAACCAGTAGCCTCGACAACATTGCAAACACACAACACAGGCAGAACCCACATTGAAGCATACATTTAAGAGTCAGTGTCTTAAGTTGAAAAGCCCATAAGGCAAACCTCCATACAATCCAACATCCTAGTCTTAGGTGACTTCATTGTGAGAAGCACCAATGCACAACTCATCAGGCTGTGCAAGGAGAGGTTATCATGGGTAGTTACTTATCAGGTGCCAGGATTCACTACAACCTGCAGTCACTCATTTCCTTGCACAAGTGCACATATGACCCAATCATAGTACACATGAGTGTAAATGACTTGAGATATACTCCCATGGACTATATGAAAAGAGATGTGTATGAGGTAGGTACGAGCCTAGCCTCGTATAGTGTTTTACCATCACCAAGAATGAGGCAGCATTGTGACTAAAAGATTATTGACTTTAACAATTGGCTTAGCTTGTGGTGTATTTCAAAAGGGATGAAATATGTATCAACATGGGAGGAGATGGTATAGTCCTAACTGTTTTGCCAAGGGTGGCCTACGTACGTCCCCCCTAAAGTTTTGTTATTGACTAAAACGTCTACCCATATTACCTTTTTAGGCAATGTCAGTCCTCAAAAACTTCCATGTAACAAAACAGAATCTGGATAATGTGAACGTATTGCTACTCAAGGCTAGCCACCTTAACAAACAAAAACACTGTATGCATTATCACAGAGACCTGGCTCAAGACCATTGAGAGCATTCAGTTAGTGCAGGGGTTCAGTGTTTACCACAGGTTCAGGCCACCACACTAGATGAAGACACTAAAGGTGGTGATGTCCAGACTACTTAGACAAGATAGTGATCTGGAAGTCCTCCACATCTAACTTAACATTAACAAGACCCCTTATCACCTCATGGCGAATTATAGGATCCCTCTTTATGTCCCTCTCAGCCCATAACTCCTACCTAACAAGTGTAGAATCCCTGTGCCTTACCCCAAATATCATTCTCCTAAACAACTTTAGCTACCCTTCATTAACTGGGAGACATATATATATGCACCCCCAAACATCCTCTACTTTATTATTCTCACTCAGAGATCGCACTACATTGGGGAAAAGGGAATTTTCCCTTACCCGCACTGTAGTCCGATCTACGAAACAGGCACACATACACGGAAGCACTTATCGATGTTAAGCGCTTTAGTGTATGTGTGTTCAGTGTTTTGTGATTCGGACATATGCTAGTCGAGCATGTGTCCGGATCCCATATATATGTATACACACACACACACACACACATATATATATATATATATATATATATATATATATATATATATATATATATATATATATATATATATATATATATATATATATATATATATATATATATATATATATATCCTGTAACATGTATACACAGAAATTCAGAAATTTCTGGACTTCATCAAAACAAACTGTCTAGACCAGTAAGATTTCACCCCCACCAGGGACAATAAAATCTTGGACTTGGTCCTCACCGTTATGTGACAGCTGTGCTACCTATCAATTGCAACTCCCTCCCTCCACAGATTGGACACATTTACATTGAGTGAAGCCATAAGCATTCTCCTGTTCTGCAGTATTCAGAGATTCTGCTGGGCCTAATCTGCTGAAACTGAGTGAGTTGATGACCACAGAATAATTTACTGCCAAATTTTATGCACGTGTGAAAATCTCTATAAATGCATTTGTCCTTTCCCCTCCAAAGTATGCCAAATTCAAAAGTAAACCTTTGTGGTTTAATACAGATATAAACAGACTATGTAGTAAAAGAAAAAAGCTTGTTGCATGTGAAAGTAAATGTAACTCTCAGGAAGCAAAGAAAGTTCTTGCTAAACTTAGCAGGGAAGTCTGAACCCTGATTAAATCGACCAAAGCCAGATAAGAGGTGAAAGTAGCCACCCAGGTGAAGGGGACCACAAAGCCTTCTTTAAGTATGCTAGAAACCTTAGAAACACTGCCCAACACTGTACAGAGCTAATAGTAAATAATACTAAATACTCTGACCTAGAGGACATAGGCAGTCTACTAGCAGATACATTTTGCTTTAACATCACCCCCTTCTCTACTTCTACATTTCATGATCTCATGTCCACATTTACATCCTGTCCTCAAATCTCCCATGAACAAGTCCCGAAGGCACTATTCAAGGCCAAGAACACATTTTCTATTGGGCTGGATAATAGCAGGCTGCTTACTGGCCTGCCTGAAACAGAAGTTGTTAGTTCCAATACAAAGGCAATTCAGTGTCAGCCTCCAAGCACAGTGTCTGTCATATGAATGAAATACAACTGTCATCCCCTTGCACAAAGGTGGGATGTCAGTGGACCTGGGAAATTATAGACCCACAAGTCTGAACAGCCTCAGCTGTAAGCCTATGGAAAGGGTCATTATAGAATTAATAAATAAGAACATAGCTAACCTGCAAACTTTCAGTCCAAGCCTGTTCAGATTTGTCAAGGGCAGATCATGCCTAATTAACCTTGTTTACTTCTTTGAGAAGGTTACTGAAACAGTGGATGAGGGCACATCACTGTACACTGCATATCTAGACCTCAATAAGGCGTAAACACCATCCCATAGTCTGGTATCATAGATACCTGTAAACCCATTTACATTTTGCTGGGACAGTTTAAGCACTAGGTTATCTGCCCTTGTGGACCATTTTAAGCCTAGCCAATTTTCTCTCAAGACTGAAAATCAATCCCTGTGCCTTATGTCTGTGAGGAAAATACCTTAAGCAGTATGGCAACCACCAAATCTCTATGTAACTAATTTGATAGCAAACTGGCACACATATTCAACCCAGGAAATTAGGTGGGCTGATCTACCTTCTCATAAGGATCTGTCACTTCCATGTAACCCAGGATTCAGTCCTTTGGCCACTCGTCTTCGGCATTTGCTTCTTAGAGATCATAACTATTAAGGGTTTATGGCTAGCCAGGTTTGTAGAAGACTAAACTTGATGCCATTAAAAACTCCCCAGGGGACACCA
Source organism: Protopterus annectens (assembly GCF_019279795.1). Classification (NCBI taxonomy): domain Eukaryota; kingdom Metazoa; phylum Chordata; order Ceratodontiformes; family Protopteridae; genus Protopterus; species Protopterus annectens. Next base: position 1,972,360,014 of record NC_056726.1, read on the forward strand.
AGAGGTCCTTTCACAATCCAGTAACTGATGCCAAAGCCATGGACTAAAACTAAATGCAAAGAAATGTATAATAGTATCCTTCTGCAGACAAGAAGTCCCTTGTAACTACCACATTGACAGCACACCCTTGAAAATTGGTCCAGTAGTTGGGGACCAGAAAACCTATGTAGACAATGAACTGCCCTTTGATCACCCCGTATCCACTATTGTAAGACCATTGCAGAGCTTATTACTACAGGTATGGCATATTAGACCAATCATTGAGTATAATGCCACTTCAGTATGTTCCTGTCCAAACATTTGACACGAGTTGAAAGTCTACAGTACTTTGACTAAGAAAATCAATGGCTTAAATCATAGAATCTATGAGGACCATCTCAAAGCCTTGTCCCTCTTTTCTGTGTCATACAGCCTACTGAAGGACGATCTCTGTCTCGCTTGCAGTGCCTTAACAGACCCTATCCTATCAGACCTTTTGCACATTCATTTGCAAGTCCATTGGGGCATAAACATCTGCTCAAGAGATCTGTCTGTTTTGCAATATAAGTAAAATGTGGGAGGGATGGATGTGTATCGTAGAGAATACCACTTCTTTGGAATTGTCTTCCTCACCACTTAATGTACTTCTCTTATACTATTCAAATGTAATCTGGATAAATGGATGGGTAACCACAAAGTCACCCCTTGTTTAGCACACTTATTCGCCCCAGATAGGAACAGTATATAAATGTTCTACTTATCTCTGGGTTATTTATTTCATTGGAATGTACTGCTAGGCTTTTAAAGATAGAGATCAGTAGCCTACTAAGTACATGGGAACCTATAAAAATGTCTCTTCAGGCCCTGTTCCCTCTGGTACTTTTACTAGCTGTCATGGTAAAGCTAGAGCTTAAAGATGCTTACCATCACATGCTCATTGGCAAACATTTCAGATCTTGATTTTCTGTATGTGGCTGATTTTATCTTCTTTGCCTTGCCCTTTGGGACTATCTTCTGCTCCAGTTGTATTTACAAGGTGTCTCGCTCCATTAGTACTTTATTGCAGATTTCAAGGTGTTCACCTTTTTTTCTTTTTTCCAGTTGTCAGTAGTCATTCAGTGTTCAGAATCATCATCCTAGTCTTCTCTTATCCCCTCATGCAGATTTGTTTTCCTGGGATGTCTTTTAGATTCTGCTCTGGGAAGAGTTTTTCTTTCATTCAAAGTAAGTGTGTTCCAGAAGATCTTACTGAGTTTTGCCAATCAGAAAGATGTATGCCAGTATTCCAGGACACATGGCTTCTATAATTCTTGTGACTCCCCTGGCCAGACTTCACATAACAAAATCAGTGGTATGTCAGGTTAGGCTGGACTCCGTATCTTCACCCTTTCTTTTCAGATCTCAGTTTTTGAGTTTATAAGGAGGGAGGTTCTGTACTGGTTAGACCAGTTCTGTCACTCTCCCTTCTATCTCCTCTTGTCTGTTACCTTAGATATTTCAAACCTGGCATTGGGATTGGTTTAAAAATGGGTGGAAGTGTAAGGTATGTTGATCAAACAAGACAAAGGCACATATATGTCACAGAGATGTTGGCAGTAGAAAATGTTTTGCAAACTCTAAATCATCTGTGGTCTCCAGGACCCCTGCAAGTTTTGTATAGGGAACACAACAGTATTGTTACATAAAGGAGGGGGCAGATCTTAACCCCTTTGCAGATTTGCTGTGATAGCCTTGAAGGCAGTAACTCAGCTCAGTTTGACCCTTTAGGCTTCATCCATTATATCAGAATAAAGCATTGTTGCAGATCAGCTAAACAGGACCAGGTCAAACCCTCACAAATGGAAAATTCACCCTGGGTTTTTTTTCCAAGAATTGATCCTGTTGTGGGGAACACCTCAAGTAGATCTGTTTGCCTTTCCTCAGAACAGGCAACTAAAGAAATTCTGCTCCTGTATTCCATAAAAATAGGCTTGGAAGACAGATGCCTCCTCATTCCCATTGATGGGAATGGTCCTCTGTACTTTTCTACCCTTTTTTGATGTCCAGGGTTATTTTAATGATCCTGAAGGACTCTTCAAAGATTGTGGGTAGTGACCCCCTTTAGCCCAGGCATCAACGGTTTCCCCTTCTTTTGAAACTGGACCAGGGCAGTTACCACAGACTTCCCCACAGACTGAATTTACTCAAGCAAGATGGGTTGTTTGATAAACCCCAATATGACCAGTCTTCAGTTGACTACCTAGATGGTAGAATTTTGATAATTTATAGACACTTTTTTCTGGGGATGATCAGCAGTTATTGAAGGGACTAAAAAAATCTGCTACTAGGAAGAAATATATCGGCACATGAAAAAGATGTAGTTGGTGCTAGACCCTCTTAAGGTCTGGCTGCTTCTGATTCTTAATTTGTGTGAGTCAATGTCCTCTGGCCTTTCTATTTCAGCTAAGAAGGTTTATTTATTGGCCATTTCTGCTTGTCCATCTTGAATTCTCCCCTTTTTGACCATCCTGAAGTTGAGCAGTTTTTGAAAGTGGTTTGGCATATCCATCCACATAGGAAACCGGTGGCTTCTCCTTGGGTTTTTAACTTTGTGCTTGAAAAGTTTGCTCCTCTTCCATTTGAACCAGATAATCAGGCTGTGCTGAGGTCCTTAACATGGGTGACTGTTTTACTCATTGCTTTAGCAAGAGCTAGGAGAGTGTTTGGATTACAAGCATTTATGATGAATCAGCCCTACCTCATTTTCTACAAGGTCAGGATTTCTTTGAGAGTTAATCCCTCTTTCATGCCTAAAGTAGTCTCAGAGATTACTTTGAGCCAGTCTATTAATTTCTGTCTTTTTTCCTGATGCCAAGAACAAAGGAGAAAAAATTATTATACTCTGGATGTCCAAAGGCAACTCCGATACTGCCTAGACAAAACTCAATCCTTCCAGAAAGCTGATCAGCTGTTTGTGTCCTCTAAAGGTAAGAGGAAAGGACAATTAATGTTGAAACAGAGTGTAGATGGCTGTTTCATGTGGTTTCCTTTTAGTACTCTCACCATAGTAAGCCACTTCCAGCCAAGGTTAGAGCCCATTCCACTAGAGCTTTTACTTCAATGCCTTTCTAGAAAGGAGTGACCTCTAGAAGTATTCCAGAGTCAGCAACTTGCTTCATTGTACATATATTTACAAAACACTGCAAATTGGATTCCTTTTCCAGGTTCAAAGCAGCCTTCGCTTAAATCATTGCCCAGGGGCTCCTGAACTCTCTTAACTTATTCCTTCCTCTTCCTCCTCCACTTTTAGTTTTTAAGTTATGATAATCTACCCATATACCTTAGGCTACTGCAACATTGTTCAAATGTTGACCATAGCACAGTTGTGAAGTACACTTACCATTACAGGAGATATTTTAATAAATCACTGTTGGAGTATATATATATATATATATATATATATATATATATATATATATATATATATATATATATATATATATGCCCTTGTGTATATTGTTGCACCTGTTTGTTTCTTGGCATTGGCTATAGCCTCCCTTCTTGAGGCAAAAAAGCTCTGAGAGTGTGATGCTGTGTCATGTGGGAGTTCCTCTTGAGCCCCAGACAGAGCTCATTTAGGGTTTCCTTAAGCTTTGAAGAGCTCATGGCTGTTTACTCAGAGCTGAATTTTTCAAACCCTCCTGTTTCGTCTCACCCCCCCCCCCTCTCCAGAAGTCATCAGATGCATGGTGGCAATAGCAGCCTTTCTTAGGCTGAAGAGCATTCTAGTCTTCCATTGTTAAGGTAACAGGCTATTTGCATTCCTTATGAGGGAGTAATTAATCAGAGCAAGGAACAGTTTGCTCCTAACTTGGAACTCTTTGAAGCCACAGTTAAAGTTATTACAGTTGCAGATATTTTATCTTTTGCCACCTTTACATGAAGATGCACGTGTGATAAGGCCTGAATAGGAAGGGTTATGGGATGCAAATTCGGATTCCTCTGGACAGAACTACCAGCATCCAGTCAATTTTATGCCCTATTCTGACATTCCCCAAACCAACAGCCATCCTTTGCTTCAAGACATTGGGAATAATGGCAGCAAACATCTTTGTAAGATACAGAATGAAGGTACTTCAGTAGATGCTAAGGGTCCAGAGGAATCAGAATTTGGATCCATTGTACCTTCCTATTCAGTTATCAAAGATTTGCCATCAGCATTTCCTTTGGTGGTTTCATCAGAGCAGCCTTTTACAGGGATTTCTGTTTGTACTGCCTTCCCCATTATGACTGTCCCCTCAGATGCATCTACCCTTGGGTAAGGGGCATTGTTTAAAGTAGATAATTCATGGGGTATAGTCATAACAAGAAGCCTTCCCCCTTGCATATTTGCATCCTAGAGATGAGGGCAGTCCTCTTAACATTATAAGCTCTACAGGACTCCCTCCCTCAAGGTCCGATTGGCATCTACTCTGACAGTATGTCAGAGTCTAGAAAAATGATTCATTGCAGCAGAGGGAGTGGTTTCATACATCAACAAGCTGGGCAGAACTCACTCCTACCCTTTCATGGGAGGCATTGAGTTTATAGCAATGGGCATGTCAGTACTTTGCTGTCTAATTGCAATACCTATATTTGAAAGGCCAACTCACAAGCTGACAATTTTAGTCTAAACTTGCTGATTCTTCACAAGTGGTCACTCAGTCTATCACTGGCGGATGCTATTCTCCACCACTGGGGAAGGTTTTGCCTGCAACCTGTTTGCATCCCTGATCAACAACAAATGCAGCACCTATTTTTCCCTCATCCTGCCACAAAAGCATACCTTCCAGGATGCTTGCATCCATCAGTGCTCTTGGGCCTTCTTTAAACTTTTAAGCCATTCTCATAGTCCCATTTTGGCTTTGAGAAGTTTGATTTTCAGCGCTATGGCCTCACCTCCTAGGGGTACCTCTTTTCTTCAGATGTCTGAAAGATTTCCTATCCCAACCATCTGACAGTCCATTTCCTTACAACATCCGAGAAGCCTTCCACCAGAAATCCATATAGAAATATGTGTACTAAAAACTTCTCTATCTGGGCTGGTGGACAAGATCTTGACCCTTATTCAGCCTTGGTTTCAGTATTATTGTATTTTTAGCTGACATTTTTGATAACGAATCTAGGATGTCTGTAGTCAATCTCATTTATCTAAGTTACTAACTTTCATTAGGGTGGTAAATCTTCTTCCACAGTCTTACTGACCATATGCAAGGCATTTTTGAGAGATACCTTCCTACATGAACTTCCCTCATGGGGGAAAGGAGAGAGCTTACTCCCTGTGATTTGAATTTTATGCTGGAAAATTAACTACCACCATTCAAGCCAGTGGCTATAGTGGATTTAAAATGTATTAATGAAAACTTGTGTTTCTTGTGGCATTAGCTAGGGACAAGAGGATTTCTAGGATTCAAGCCTTGTCTTCTAAACCTCATTGCATTGTATTTCCAAAGCATATGCTATCTTTATGCACAAACACCACTTTGTTGGTAATATAACAATTGAACTAACTTTAGTCAATCAACTTCCAGTTTTCTTCCCTCAGTATGTTAGTAGGGGTGAGATATCTGATTCATTGCTTAAACGTCCATTATCAGCCCCAGTTCCATATAGACAGAATAAATGGTTGTTAGTTTTCCTTCACTTCAAGCATATTGGGGCATAAGGTTTCAAAAGCCAGGTTGTCCAGATGGCTGTCAGACTGTATTATTTTTTTCTGCACAAAGTATAGTAAAAATCTGTAATGTAAGCCTAAATCATATTGTATTAGAGTGATGTCTTTTTCGCAACATTTTTTTTTTTTTAATTATTAGTCAATTGTTATCTGCATAGCTGTGCCATGGACACTGCATGCTCTTGTAAGACACTACACATGGGATGGGATCTAAGGTCCAGATCTACCTTGATCCACCATAGTCTTAGGTTCATAGGTGATCAGCTGTATTGTATAATAAAGTAATAAAACACCAGTAAAAGTTCAGATTTGTTTATTAAATCATAAATAATCGAGTGTCTCACATAACACCTTCAAGGAACTTCATAAAATGTTTTGGTTAAGTAGATCATTTGCACCCTAGTCTCAAGATCCAAGTTTGTTAGTACCCTGCAACATGAATAACTATTACCTAATTTCATTCCTTATGGTTTCCCATGAATTTGTCAAGGTTGCGCTTAAAGAAGATCAGGAAGCTGCTTTATTTTACATCTAAGAGAAAACATGTGGAACTCTTCAAAAAAGAAAGAGCTCTATCTCACTAACAAGTCCTATTTAAGCTGCGGTGGAAGTTTAGTTCCTGTGAGCAGGTGTTTAAGGTGGTGGCTCTTTCACGGATATAAAGGAGGTCACATAGGACTTGATCCTTCAAGGCTTTGTAGGTGAGGAAGAGGCCCCCCCCTTAAGAGTTTGTAGGAAACTGAAGAGAGAAAGTGCTTTAAGGCAGTTTGGTAGCAGAAGGAAAGCATGCCCTTGATTCTCTGTCTGAGGAAATGCTATGTTCTTTTGAGCTGAGCCATATAGATAGGCAAGTATATATTGAAAGGGGCATTATATTGTATTATAGCTTTGAGAGAGATGTAAAGCTAGATAATAAGTACATGTGATCTGGGAGGTATACCCATGGTAATCATCTAGTTAGATAAAAGTATTTCCTCACAGCAGTGACTACATGGTTACAGAATACTTCATTGTCAGTGAAAGTGCCCAGGTCTCTACTGACTTGTTACATTTCAAAGGGGTTGTGATGACCTAACACTAGACCAGTAATCATAGAGCCTCAATCCTCACCATTGGCACCAGTAGAGGATGCTCACTGGGAGGATGACAAGTACAAACACAGTATTTCCAGATGCAGCTTTCTGCATCAAGTACAGTTTCCCTTAGGAACACACAGAGACCACAGTCAGTCCAGGGCTGGTTTCTCACTCTTTCTGCAGATCACCAATAAGACTCCCCACTGGCACAGCTATAGAGTTCAGATCTCAGCTGAATGACCAAGTTAAGATCTTGAGCACCCTCTCAGTCCCGCCAGTGCTTCATGTCCCTGCCCAAGTAGCTGATACACACACACACACACACACACACACACACACTGTGAGGTTTGATTTATACACACACTCCTGGGAAAGGCTCGCAGTAGTTTACTAGCTTATGCCTCCTTCTGCCCACACTATAAGGTAGTTATTACTGCCACCAGTCACTCCTTATCAGCTACTTTAAGGCCCTTAACAAAGGGTGCCCAATCTTATTGTGTAATATTAATATTAACACAAATGGTAGTTTGCTATTAGGAGCAAGGCTAATAGGAGTGGCCCACACAGTGTCACCAAATATGCAAAAACTCTAAAAACGTAAATATTTCTACACAGAGCAGCCACAATGAAAGGTTTAAATATATTTAGTAATAAATAATATTAATAAATAATAAAAGAACAAGGCAATAGTAAATATATATATTCACAGTGACATCAGAGCTCAAAACCACAGGAAATATTTAAAACGACATTGCAAGACAGTGCCAAATAAAGAAAAATATCTAAGCCAAGTTTCGATATACTCTTGAGTGTACCTAAGAGAATTATACTGTAATCTAAGAACTTACTAATAGAGCAAGGCAGATGTGGTGAATGGATGTTTAGTTGTTGTCAGGTCCAAGACTCAATGCAGTATGCTCTGTCTCACTAAGATACTTCTCAAAATAATATCTCCAGTATTATTGCTGGGCTAGCTTGTAGAATGACATCATCTCATGGTAGGTGGCAGTATTTAGTATCTACCTGCGAAAATATGTAGACCTCAGATATCTGGCAGATGGTGAAAGTCATAAAACAATTGCCGTAGATGAGGGTAAGGTGGTTCACACAGCCTATCTAGATCTCGCCAAGGCTTTCAACACTATCCCCCACTCTGGAATTATAGATAAACTCACTAAACTAGGTATAAATCCCTGTGTCACAAGATGGGTTGCCAACTGGCTCACTGACAGAACCCACACTGTGAAAGTAGCAGACTCTAAATCCGACTTCAGACCAGTGACAAGTGGAGTACCACAGGGTTCAGTCCTAGGTCCTTTCCTGTTTGGTATCTACTTCTCTGAAGTACAGGCTAACACAGAAGGTCTTTGGCTAACAAAGTTCCCAGATGACTGCAAACTAGGAGCCATAATCAAAACTCCCAACCATGTGGACATCCTACAAATGGGCCTCACTGAGACAGTTGTCTGGTGTCAAAGCCATGGCCTGAAGCTTAATGTCAAAAAGTGCATTGTCATCCCTTTTGGTAAAAACTCTGTACCCATGAACTACCACATGGGTGTTAGTCTACTTAACACCGAAAGTGTGATAAGAGACCTTGGGACACAGGTGGACAGTAGTCTTTCGTTTGATAATCACATTGCCACAGTAGTCAGAAAATCCTTCTACATGGCACACCTCATCACAAAAGGTTTCTCATCCAGGAAAAAAAGAGGTCATTGTTCCCCTCTACTCAACACTCATTAGACCCATTATAGAGTACAACTCCCCTTTTGGTATGTACCTCACAGGACATCTGCAACAACTGGAATGGCCACAGAAATACATCACAAAGAGGATTACTGGCCTCAAACAGATGCCCTACGCAGACCGTCTCAAAAAACTCCAGCTTTACTCTGTCGCATATCACCTACGCAGAGGCGATCTCTGCCTAACATACAAAGCTATGTCAAACCCAGAGCTGTTGAACATGCACCACTTAAAGAAATCCCAATCTCTCCGAGCTACACACTCTAGGGAGCTAAACCATGTCACCACAATAAACAGAACATGCTGGAGGGATAGACTCCTGTCCCAGAGACTTCCCATACTCTGGAATAAACTACCTATCTATATCAAACAAAGCTCCTCATTAGCACTCTTCAAGAAAAATCTTGACGATTGGATGGGAGATAGGAAATTCACCCCTGGGATCACTTCTGTGGCTCTGCTTGACAGGGGCACAGGAAAATAATTTTCTTGGGTGGCAAAAGCCAGGGTACTGATTTGGCTAGGCTTATATAGGCCCTAGGTCCAGTAGCCTAGTACCTATCTATGAACCTATTCCTTCTTGCTTTTAAGACTAGTAATTAATTTACCCTAAAAACAATACAGAAAGCCTCTCCACACATACTATCTCTCTAGCTGCACTGAAAACTGAAATATGCCATCTTTTATTGTGTAGCCTATAAACTAATTTAATCTCATCTATTTTCCTAAAATTTGCTGGACTGAAGTTAACCTCCTGTATTCCAGTTTCCACTATAAAATTATATACATTTAGATAGTTACAATAGTGCATGTACAGTTCTGCTTTCTTCCAGCAGGGCACACTGTGGTGACATTTCAAACACTTTAGAAAATACCTGTACAAACCATAATACCTTTTCAACACACATCTGTACAAACCAGTCTGATATACACATGACATACAGTTCTAATACATTTTTAGCACAAGCATATTATATAAATCATTTCAATATTCACAAATGACATACAATTATTTACGTATCTCTTTCATCATACTACTTCCCCCCCTTAAAGACTCAAGGTAGGCTTTCAAGTGACCCTTGAGAATTGTTGCTTGAGAGGAATGAGTGTGTCTGGGAAAACATTACCCTGTTCCCTGTCTTGAGATTCCAGCTGCCTTGGCATTGCTGACCCCTGTACAGTACTGCATTGTCCTATTGTGTGCCTGCAACCCTAGGCTGTACCAAAGTAACTTGTGATTTTGCTTGCTGACACCATGTAGCCATAGATCCCCTTTAGATTCCTCCTCCCTTCTACTGCAGATATTTAAGGGCCTCCCTGTCTTGGTAAGGTTTCATCATGTTAACATGATACAATTTGTGCCCCTGCCTCCTGCCTAGCAGTTCTACAATGCAGTTAACATTATTGATCTTCCTTACCACTTTGAAGGGTCCCTCCCAAGCTGCCTGCAGCTTGTTGTGTCTGACAGGAATAAGAACCATTACCTGCTGCCCCACAGCACACTCTCTAGCATTACTGTCATACCAGACCTTTTTCTGCTGTTGGGCTTCTGACAGGTTTTCCTGGGTCAAGCCCATGAGATTCCTGAGCCTTGTTCTGGGGTTTAGGACATATGCTACAAGAGACTCCTTGTGGGATTCACGCACACTCTCCCTCTCATCGCAAATCAAATCTAGAAGTCCACTCACTCTATGCCCAAATAGCAACTCAAGGGGTGAAAACCTGTGGATTCCTGGACCACCTCTCTGTAAGCAAACAAAAGATGGGGCAAATATTTGTCCCACTCCATCTTAAACTGGTCTACAAATTCCCATAGCATTGTCTGTAGTGTAGAGTTTAACCTCTCCACAAGACTATTCGTCTGGGGGTGGTCTTTAGATGCTTCAGCCCACAGTGCTTCCACAGACAAGCCAGCAGGTCTAACATGAAATTGGTACATCTGTCAGTCAGTATTTCTTTTGGGAAGCCTACCCTGCTGATAATCTCTAACAAAGCATTTGCCACCTTTTCTGCCTCAATGGAGTACAGAGCCACAGCCTCAGGGTATCTGGTAGCATAATCTACTACCACTAGGACATACATCTTCCCTGTGGAACTTGGGATACTCAGGGGCCCCATAATATCCATAGCTATCTTCTGAAACAGCTCCTCAATCACAGGCAGAGGCATCAAAGGAGCTTTGACCTTGTGTACTGGCTTGCCTAGTTTTTGGCACTGCTCACAGGTCCTACAGTACCCTGTTACACCTCTGGAAATCCCAGGCCAATCAAAGTTCTGTATAATACGTCTCTTGGTACATCTTATGCCCATATGACCTGCAAAAAGTATGTCCTGGGCTATGGCTAGAAGTGCCAGACGTTACGCTCTGGGCATGGTCAATTGCTGTATTCTCTCACTTCTATCCCTTCCTCAGGGGTCCACTCTCTATACAGTAACCCTTTGTCCCAGTATACAGATTCCCCTCTTCCTTGAGAATCAGGTGCCTCCCTGGCTACACCCCTCAAGCCTTGTAATGTAGGGTCCGAGAACTGAGCCTGTGTCAACTCTTTGTAACCCTTCCACCTCCCCTTCCACAGGAAGTCTGGTATCCTCTGACAGCGGTGCCTCACTGTCAACCTAGGTACTACTACTCACTTCTGCCATTGCAGTCACTGTACAAGAGAACATGAGTACCCACAATCAGTTGTGGCTCACCTTCAGTCTCACTGCTACAGGGTGCCCCCCCCCCCCTTGAAGTAACCACCTCACCTGTCCTGGCTTCAAGTGTACAGTCTGTTTGGGCTGTCCCCCCCCCCCCAGGCTACCAGACCAACATGGTTGTCTCCAAGCCTGACTGCATGTAACTGTATGCACACAAGGTACTACATTATCAAAGTCATTCCGTATCAGGACATCTGCAGGACTATCCTCAAACACACCTACTTGCTTGCTTCCATTTCCACCCTCCCAGTCAAGGTGAACCCTAGACAAAGGTGTTTGGAATGGGGTTCCTCCTAAAGCTCTGATGAGAGTAGACTGCCCAAGCAAGTAGTGCTCCTCTTTAACCATTGCAGGCTTCACAATGGTATGGTCAGATGCTGTGTCTGTCTTAGCAGTGGCCTGTTTCCCATGTACTACGCTAGGAAATAACCTGTTGTGGTAGTCTGATACCCTTGTTGTCTCCAGACAACTTACTGCTGGCATTCAGTCATTCTCACTCACTGTCTCCTCTACCCTTTTTTTCCCTACCTTGCCTCCGTGAACATCTATATGCTACATGGCCCCACTGGTTACATTTAAAACACTTAACCCTTATCCTGGCCATGTCCCTGAACTAGTGGCTTCCACTGTTACTGGCTGACTCTGTTGGAGTGGTTTAGGCTGCCACCATGTGTTTCCTTAGACCCATGTGCAGCAGTGGGTATCCCTTTCCTGTGCAGTGATGCCTTGCTTGCTAGATATATGTCTCCCCTTTTCTCCAAGTCATCTACGGTTTTACATTCTCTATCTGCTAATGAGATTCTTGTGTCCTCAGACAAAGTGCTAAGGGCTTGTTTCCAAACTAAAAGGTCCTCCAGCCCTTCAAAATTGGTGACCTGACCACCCACTCACCCATCTATGAAAATAAGTGCTTAACTCAGCAATATATTCACACACACTTTCATCTGTCTTTTGTCTGTGCTCACAAAACCTTTTTCTATAAGCTTCAGATGTTAACTTAAAATGGTCTAATAAACAACTTTTTTACAGTATTAAAATTTAAGCAGTCAGCATCTGACAATTTAGAAACAGCAGTTACAGCTTTACCATGGATTAAATGGGTTAGAAACTGTACCCAGAGCCCTTGGTCAGCATTATACTGTTTACATACCCTTTCAAACATATGAATAAAACTATCAAAATTATCACCCTCTGTAAATTGTGGGAGAAATTTACTGACCTTTATTCCTTCCGGGGTTTGGTTATTCCCTTCCCCATTACCTCCATGACCCTGGCGAAGACTCTGCATCTCCTTTTCATGTTGCCTCTGCCTCTTATCTTCTTCGACTTCCAGACATCTCAGTCTCTCTTCTAATTCTGCTTCCACTTCCAAGTGCCACAGTCTCTCTGCTGGTTATAGTTCTAAATGTTTGCCCTCCAGTTCAAGTCCCTCTAACTCCAGACAGATTTTTAAGTCCTCTGAGGCAAAGTTGAACTGTCCATTTTCTGAGAGTTGTACATCCCCAAGGCCAGTCTGGTTGTGCTTGTGGTTGCTGATCTGTGATGCAGCTGTGATTAAGGCTGCAACCATTTCTTCTTTAATCAGGCTGGCATGCTTTGGCTAGTCGCATCACAGCCAACTGGCTCATTGTCATCTTGCCATAATCCTCTGCTGGCATCCTTGCCTGCTCTCCCTGACTAAGAAAGCTAACAAAAAATAAATAAAACTATTATAATAGGAAACTCTGAATGTCTACCATGTGGTTGCTTGAGAGTACAAACACCTTTTTTAGGGACCACCATTTACAGGCTACAGTAGTTCAATATCCATACCACTGAATCCCAGTATGTGATGTGGTGATTCCATCACTCTTCAATATGTGATGTGGATATCCCACCACTGCCACCAAAAAGTAATGTGATGACCCACCACTTGACCAATAATCAAGGAGCCTCAATCCTCACCACTGGCACCAGTGGGGGATATTCACTGGGAGGATGACAAGTACACACACAGTATTTCCAGATGCAGCTCTCTGCATCAAGTGCAGTTTCCCTTAACAGCACACAGAGACCGCAGTCAGGGGCTGGTTTCCTACTCTTTCTCCAGATCCCCAGTAAGACTCCCCACTGGCACAGCTATAGAGTTGAGATCTCAGCTGAATGACCAAGCTAAGATCTCCAGCACCCTCTCTGTCCAACCAGTGCTTTGTGTCCCTGCCAATGTAGCTGACACACATGCACTCTTTGAGGTTTGATTTACAGACACACCCCTGAGAAAGGCTGGCACAGGTTTACTAGCTATGCCCCCTTCTGCCCAGATTATAAGGTAGTTATTTATTACTGCCACAAGTCACTCCTTATCAGCTACTTTAAGACCAAAACAAGGGGTATCCAGTCTTCCTGTTTAATATTAATATTAACACATGTAGTAGTCTGACCAAGAGCAAGGCTATTAGGAGTGGTCCACAGTGTCACAAAATAAATATGCATGTACTCTAAACACTTAAATATCTCTACCCAGTTCAGCCACAATGAAAGGTTTCAATATATTCAATAATAAATAATAAAAGAACAAGACAATTGTAAATAAATATTCACAGTGACATCAGAGTTCAAAACCACAGGAAATATTTAAAACAACATTGCAGGACAGTGTCAGATAAAGAAAAATATCTAAACTAAGCTTCATTATATTCCTGACTGAGAGAATTATACTATAAGAATTTACGGCAGATGTGATAAATGGATCTTCTAGTTGTTGTCAGGTCCAAGACACAATGCAGAATGCTGTGTCGCAGTAAGACTTCTCAGATTAATACCTCAAATATTACTGCTGGGCTAGTTTGCAGTATCACATCATCTCTGGTCATCTGACTCTGGTTCCCAGGTGAAACCCCCACTGCTGGAAGCTGGCAGTATTTAGCATCTACCTGTGAAAATACATTGACCTCAGATCTTTGGCAGATGCTAGAAGTAATAAAACAATTGCATTTTTTCATGTTTTCAAGACTAGTAATTATTTTACCCTAAAGATAATACAGAAAGCTTCTCACTGCAGACTGTCTCTCTAGCAGAATTGAAAACTGAACGATACCATCTTTTATTGCATAGCTTATAAAGTAATTTAATTTCAGATATTTTCCTAAAATCTGCTGGACTGAAGTTAACCTCTTGTATTCCAGTTTCTAATGTTAAAATGTATACATTTAGACAGTTAAGAGTGCATGTACATTTCTGCTTTCTTCCAGCAGGGCACACTTTGGTTACATTTCAAACATAAACACTTTATAAAATACCTTTTCAACACATATGTCTGTACACACCTGTTTGATATACACGACATAATGTCCTAATACATTTGTAGCACAAGCATCGTAAATAAATCATTTCGATATTCACAAATGATATATAATTATTTGCAAAATTTCAGCTTGCTGAGCTGGCAGTATCTCCTTTCGTCACAGGGTTGTTGACTGTGTGGTAGATGCATGGGTGCCAACATTTGCTAAATGTTACAATACTACATTTCTATGCATTAAACTTAAAGTTATGGTCCAGGCAACACTTGTAGGCCACCCAGGACGATCTTTAAGTCAGCTGGAGAGTTTGCAATGTGTTGAAGTTTGCAGTCATCCACAAGCTTGGTTAGCCACAGGCCACTGACTTTAGCCTTGATGTTAGAGAAGTAAATACAAAAGAAAAGTGGTTCAAGAACTGATCTTCAATGGATATCACTAGTAATGGTACTTTTCAATGAGAATTTGCTGCCTATAGTAATACAGTGGGTTCTCTCAGTAATCTAGTTTGAGGTCTAGTGTGTAACGTAGGGGTTTACATTTATTTTGATTAGCTTGTCAATATCCCCAGAATGTGAAATGGTATCAGAGGTCTTGGCTAGGTTGAGGTAATTGATGTGAACTAATTTGCCTGCATCTAATGTGTCATTCACTTGTTCAAAGTTCTCCAAATTTAGGAGGCAGGATCTGGTTTGGATCAAGGGAATATAGACTCCTGATTTTCTTTTTAATGAGTTGCAGTATGTCTTCTCTTATACAGTGGGATAACTGCAGCAGTTCTCCACACCTCTGATTCAAATCCAGTGGAAAGCCTGAGACTAAATGGCATCAGTAGTGAGTAGTAAGGTATTCTGCCCTGATACCACCCATGAGTTTGTAGCTTTGGATTTGCCCCGAAATTAAAGAGGCTAGATTGGATCTTGAAAGATAAGAAATTTCTGTTTTACTATAATGCTTTATGATCCATGACAATTTCAGTTTGGTTAAGATAAATGTTTTTTCTATCCTTATATCTACTGCAGTGTCCTACATTGTCCTTTCTGATGACTTGCATCAAACATTTGTCATGATATTGTCTTCCTTTGAGTCTAGAGACCTTGGTATAAGTCTATCAGTTATGCATCTTAAATCTAGTACTTCCTTTCCATCAGCCCTGATTCTGCAGTTTGCTAACTTAGCTTGCAGTGTAATACTGTTTCATAAGTATACTTGTTCTATATTAAAAAATAAATTAAAAAAAAGTTGCTGATAGTTTACTATCACCACCTGCATCTGCCACCTTGAACAGCTCATTCTTAAAGTAGTTGTGCATTATTTCACCAGATCTTGTACCACTCCCAGTGATAAAGCGAGAGGTGTCAGTATTTGAGAAGTCCTTTTCACTCCCAGTGATAAAGCGAGAGGTGTCAGTATTTGAGAAGTCCTTTTCACTCCCAGTGATAAAGCGAGAGGTGTCAGTATTTGAGAAGTCCTTTTCATTTCACTGCCAGCTGGCAGCTGAATTTTGAAAAAAGACACAGTTACATCTGTCAGTGGTTGTCATTCTACAAGTTAAAAATCTTAATTGAATTGGGGGAATTAGTAAATTGATGTTTTAACAGGATGTAACATTTTTTGGTAGGAAAGAGGAAGGGACATTAACAGGTAGCTGCTCAGTATGAGAAATCAAGTGGTCACTGTGGCTAGATGGGGGAGGACTTCATGTCTAACTAGGGCTTGTTTCTAATGCTTCATTTGTTTAAAAAAAAAAAAGTTGCTCCGTGTTGTGAGTGAGCTAGTCAATTAGTGACCGAGTTAAGTCTGACTAAGGGAGGGGCATTATAGTTGATTATCTCTGCATATTTGCGTGCGTTGGATTCACATTTTACAGTCAGCCTCCTTGACACAAGGGAGAGAGAATTATCTGAATGTGTTAGGGAATGACAAGTCTTCTCATTTGCTATACATTTTTTCATCAATAATACTGAACTATTTCTCAAGGAAAAAATGTTTTACTGTGTGGTTGTTTATTTTGTGCAGTGATTCCAGAGTCCTTGCACTCGAATAATGTGCAGGTTTACGTTCTCTAAGTATACTATCAGAGTTTACTGCTATATTCCTCGTCAGCAAATAAACTACCTGCACTGCTTGTCTTGTTACCTTCAAGAATAAGGTGGAGTGTCATATACCATTTGTGATCGAGTTGCTTAATGAAGTTTTTAAACAAATTGCTTTAAGGTTCTGAAACCAATTTTATAATTTATATTTCCTGCATACCTTTTTAAACTATTACTACATATAAGTTCATGGGTATATACTAGGCTAGCTTCAACCAGGGCCTTTATAAGCCTAGCTGTGCAACCCAAACACACCAGTAGATTGCCAGGCACCCAGTATTCCTGCTACACAGGTTGAAACAGCACTGTCCAAGGCCAAAAATGCAGCTTCTATGGGACTGGACAGTATCCCTGATTGCATTCTACATGAACTACAGAGTGAACTGGCTCCTAACCTGTGTGCCCTGTTCAATCACAGACTCACCTCAGGCTTTGTCCCTGCCAAATGGTGCACTGCTACAGTCATCCCTCTCCCCAAAGGAGGAGCAACTACAGACCTTGGGAGCTATCGCCCCTTAGCCTGATGATTCTGATATGCAAAGCTATGGAACGCATCATCATGGACCTAATAAACAAGGATATAGGGAATCTCCAAACTCTGGATCTCCCACATTTTGGTTTTGTGAAGGGTAGATCATGCCTGCATAACTTGGTCGACGACTTTGAGTCTGTCACCAGAGCTGTGGATGAAGGCAAGGTGGTTCATACAGCCTACCTTGATCTGGCCAAGGGTTTTGATACCATTCCCCACTCAGGAATCATAGAAAAACTCACTAAGCTTGGCATCAACTCCTATATCACTAGGTGGGTTACAAAATGGCTCACAGTTAGAACCCACAGTGTGAAAGCTGACTCCAAGTCAGACTGACGATTAGTCACGAGTGGAGTCCCACAGCGTTCGGTCCTAGGTCCTCTCCTGTTTTTTATCTAATTTTCTGAAGTCCAGGCCAACAAGAAGTGACTCTGGCTGACAAAGTTCACATACGATTGCAAGTTGGGAGCTATTATTAACTCTCCAAGTGATGTTGACATCCTACAGAATGGCCTCACTGTGACCAATGACTGGTGTCAGAACCATGGCCTTAAGCTCAATGCCAAAAAGTGCATCATCCCCTTTGGGGAAAAACCCAGTTCCTATGAATTACCACATTCATGGTAGTCCACTGAACACAGAAGACGTTATAAGAGATCTGGGAACACAGGTTGATGGCAACCTCTCTTTTGATCACCACATTGCCACTGTGGTCAGAAAGTCCTTCTATGTGGCACATGTCATTACTAAGGGTTTTGCATCCAGGAAGAAAGAGGTCATTGTCTCCCTCTACTCTTCCCTCATTAGGCCAATCATAGAGTGCAATGCTCCATTTGGCATGTACCTCACTAGACACCTGCAACAACTGGAGAGGCTGCAAAAGTACCTCACAAAGAGGATCCTAGGCCTTAAATACTTTTCCTATATGGATAGACTCAAAAAACTGCAACTATTCTCTGTCTCATATCGCCTACTTAGAGGTGATCTCTGCTTGACTTACAAAGCCATATCTGACTCATCTCTGTTAGAAATGCTACATCTAAAGAAATCCCAATCCCTCCACACCACACGCTCCAGAGACCTCAACCTCATTACCACAATTAACAGAACATGCTTGAGAGACAGGTTCATAACCCAGAGACTGCCCATGCTATGGAATAGACTTTCCATACATGTCAAGCAGAGCACCTCGCTGACCTTCTTCAAGAGAAATCTTGATGAGTGGATGGGAAACAGAAAATTCACCCCAAGGATAACACCAGTGGCTCTACTCGACCGAGGCACTGGGAACTAAGGTCGGGTGGCACTATGCCAGGGTAATCCTATGGCTAGGCTTGTAAAGGCCCCAGGGTCTTTAGCTTAGTACACACCTATGAACCAAACCAATGTGTCCATATGTATCATGGGCATTTATTAAGAGGGGATATGTTAGGTCATTTCTAGAGGTTGCATGTGTCTGTGTGTGGGGGTGGGGTATGTTAATTTGGGCATTGCTGCCTGCCTCTGTCCCTCAGAGACATGAGGGCCAGACCTGGGGTTAATTTCTGTCTTTTTATCCACTGGTCAAGGCTATGCTTAAGTAGGGTTAGGGTAAATTCTGTTTCAAATGGATGGAGATCCTGTGAGACACATCTGTCTCACCGACATCTTATTCATGTCACAAACAAAATTTAAATCCTTGGATCTAGTGCTGATGATGCTGTCGATTTTGCAGATATGCAAAAGGTAGATCAGAGCTGAATCTGAGAATGCCTTGTATACCAGGCTAAAATTATCTCTCAGTAACTTGTAGGAGACTGAGTATAAAGATGAGGCTTCAAGGCAATCTGTATAGGACAGTGTGTTTATACTCTGGATTCTTCTGGTAAGGACCCTTTGTGGGCATTGCAGCTGTTGCATATGTCTGGTCAGGTATACAGTGAAGGGGGCATTATACTCAATGTGTCTGAAAAGGGCCGAATAAAGTGGCACTGTGACCTCTTTGGAACTGGATGCCAGACTCTTACTTGTAAGTTGGGTGACATAAAATGTTTTTCATACTACCCTGGTCACATGTTGGTCAAAGGCCAGACTGCTGCCTACATATGTTCCCAGAACCATGACAGGGTCAGTTCTTAGGGGTGTCGTATAGATGGAGTAGTTAGCCTGGGTGGCAGTTTCCCCAAGAGGCACTATAATGCATTTCTTGGCATAGCATTTTAATCTTTGACTTTGGCGCCAGTCATTTGTCTGTGTTAGACCTTCTTGTAAGGTATTTGTGTCATGGGGGAGCAATCTGATAGCTTTCAGTTTGCAGTAATTTGCAAACTTGGTTAGTCAAAGGCCCTTGACATTAGCTTTTACCTCCTAGAAGTAGATGTCAAAATGGTAGTGGTCCCATCACAAAGCTCTGAGTTACCTCACTGGTGAGTAGTCTGTGTCAGTTTCTCCAAAAGACACTATAATGTATTTCTTGGTGTAGAGTTTTAATCCTTGACTTTGGCAACAGTCATCTGTCTGTGTTAGACCCCGTTGTAAGATGCTTGTGTCTTGAGGGGAGAATCTGATGGCTTTCAAATTTGCAGATATCTGCAGACTTTGTTAGCCAAAGGCCATTTATTAGTTTTTACCTTAGAAACGTAGATGCCAAATGGGAGCGGTCCCATCACTGAGCCCTGAGCTACCCTGCTGGTGAATTGACCACTTAGTGGAGGCAGTCTTAAATCAATTCCACATAGGTTTCTGTGAACTCTGGGTTAGGAGGGGCATTGAAATTGTACAAACTATCACTTAATAGGATGTAATTTGCCTTTGGAATAGTTCCTAACTGTTACAGGGTTTGCTGGGGTTACAGATTTGATTTTTATTTTGAAAGAGGCAGATTTATGGTCCAAAATCATCACTAAGGACATGCCACTTGGGGGAGGGAGTGGGGGTGCAGCCCTCTCCCATATTGGTAAGTACCAGGTCTAGGATGTTTGAATCGGTGGTGAGTGTGCTCCCTGTCTGCTACTGTGTAACTTTCAGTACTTAGTATCTGAAATTAAATGCTGTTACTTTTCTCTCAGTGCTTGATTTACATTCGTACGTTAGTAGTATGCAAGCAGTCTGCAGACCATTGCAAGCCTAGCCAATAAACCCTTTTCAGAGTTTCCCTGTAGTCTCAAGGAGGGCAAGACAAGAGAGATGGTGGGGGTGGGGGTATTTTAATGTTGCACAACCAATAATAATCTAGGTTTACCTTGAAGGTGGTATGGATGCATCACTGCTTGTCATGTAGTGGCATTTCGTTCAACTGCTGAAGGATATGTTGGGGTATGAATTTATCACACCAGCATCATATTCATCTGTTGATGTAGGTTTAGTTCCTTTAACAGAGTATCTGAAGGTACCATTAGTTCTGCAAAGGAATAAGACATCAAATAGTGTTGGATCTATCATGGCTCAAAAGGCTAGGCACAGATCTCCTCGGAGGAGTC
Organism: Protopterus annectens; assembly: GCF_019279795.1. NCBI lineage: Eukaryota > Metazoa > Chordata > Ceratodontiformes > Protopteridae > Protopterus > Protopterus annectens. Next base: position 1,972,380,574 of record NC_056726.1, read on the forward strand.
TTTGAGAGACTTGAGTACAGAGAAAGGTCTGACATTCTGTCCTGATGACTAAGATTTTTGGGGCCACTAGTATTTTTATTTATGAATCTCTAAGGTCTCAAGTTGTGTGATATGTTTAGACAAATACATGCCAAAAAGTGCATTATATTCAGTAATAGTTCTGATACGGTACGAGTAAAGTAGACTTATGATTTCTTTGGATTTGGTGGAGATGGCTTTACCAAACTACTGTGGAGACACGATTGTCAAATAAGGAATTGGCAACAAGAATGCTCAAATCCCTTACAACAGTGTTTCATTTTTAAAAGATTTGCCCTTAAATGTTATGGGTCTTCTGGTTTGTTTTTGGCTTGTTTTTCCTTGTCAGAATTCTGAGTCATTGTGGATAGACAAATTGAGTATTTAGAACTGTAAAGAGTTAGAAATTAGTCTTTTAATTATTATTTTGTTTTTCTCTTTTTGTGTATTAGAGTATAATTTAATTTATGTTTCTTTCGATAATTGGATGGATGAACTAGTTCAAGCAAGACTGTTGAACATTTTTCATTATATTGCAGGGCAAAATTAAAGAGCCTAAAAAGTTTGTTTGCATTTAGGACTATTTTTTTTCAATGTTTTGGTAGCTTATTTAGTTATGCAGTTATTTTACTTGAATTAGCTTCAACTTTTAGACAGAACAATGGATACAGATTGTAACTTTAACAAAATGATTACTTTTTTTGTATATGTTTTAGATCCTTGTAAGAGGTCAGGTCAGAACTTTGGAGAAGATGTAATATAATAAGCCTTGCACTAAGAGAAAGGGCCTTGTCATTAGTGAAAAGCTTGCATGACAGGGAGAAGTGAGGGAAGAGAATAAGGAATGGACAAGATGGGAAGGTTGGGAAAATTTGAGATAGTAGTATAGATTAAAAAGTTTTATATATGATGGTATATGAATGAGGCAGAATTTAGACTGGACATTTATTAATTTCTTCTTTGGATTCAGTGGGGGACATTAGACAGATGTAAGTAAATAAAAATGATTTATTAAGTGGTATTTTAAGTATTATGTTATTTGAAGAGGCAGGGGAACTATGGGGAACTTAATTTAATTGTACCAGAAAAACGCACTTAACAAGGAAAAATCTGTCTGATGGGCTAAGTGAGTAGTAACTAGAATATGCTATCTAGAAGTGCTGGAAGCAAGATTATCTAATAGTCTGTGAAAAGCTAATGCATACATGTTGTGTTTTGTAACTTTTTTGTTTCTTTGTCTGAAACCTTTTATAGTAAACTGTTCTGCAAGAAGATTGAGAAGTTATTTGATCCAGACTATAAGAACCCAGATTCACCAGGAAATGCTTCCACACTGTATCGGTAGGCAGAAAATCCTTTCTGTATGTGCAAATTTATAATCTGTGTGTCAATCTTTCTGTTTAAATTACTTTATTTTTAATACCATTTTAGGTGCTGTTTATGTAAACGACTCTTAACCAAAGAAACGGACCAAAAGATCTCATGCATTCCAGGAAAAATAAGCATAGATACACATGGGAATGTTGTATACTTTCACATAAGGTATTGCTGATTGGTAAGAATGTCATATATATTGTAGCAACAGAAACGTGTGCTAAATGAGTATGTTGCTTTCATATGCCTTTTCGCTTTAAATTGTTTATTTGAGAACAATTTCTTAGTCCATCCTTTGTGTACAGAATTGAATTAATTTCTTTAACCATGACAGTGAATGGCATTCTTTTTTTAATGCATTTAAACTGCATGCTATGTTGGCTGGATTCATTTTTTTTAATCTTTGCACCACAAGTAATGAGTATTTCTGAATGGATTTCTGTTTTCTCTGTATGCTATTATATAGTACACAATAACATTTTTGCAGTACTTTTACATAGGGGTTGTTACATACTTGCAATTTTCTCAGTCATACTCTAGCAGAGCTACAGTTACCTTGTCTGCATACAGAAATAGAGATCCAGAGTACTATTAGCATTTTTCTGATTGAGACACAAGTGTGAAGTAAGCATTTTTTGTGTGATTTTTCTACCATTATTCCTGGCAATCGTGTTCTTTAAAGTACTAGACTCGAGGAGGGTGGCATGCATAGTTGAGAGTTAGGAAATAACAAAAATTACAGTACAAACTTTATTGCAGCATGACTGTTAATTGAAAACAACAAAAATCCTGAGCTAGGGCTAAGCTTGGCTTTCATTATTTTGTGTAGTATTCTTCTATTATTTTGATATTTAGTCTTATTTTCCCCATAGCCTTATAACTTCTTCAAAGTTAAATTAATCATAAAATTTCCTCCCTCCCATCCACTGAGAATTTTAGAATTAAAAATCCCAAAAAAAGCATAGATTGGTGGACTTTCTTGCTGTTTTTCCAGAATAGTTTGTGTTAACTTTTGACCCTTTCGTTTTGATGTTATTTGGGATACTTTACAGGCACCTTAATGGTTATGGATACTAGGCTTGGTTTTAAGCTTTGTGTTTTTAAATTATGACCAAACAGCACACTTATGCTGTATTGATGAGGTCAGAAAAAGGCATGTCTACAGCTAGTGGAATTTTGCTTTGCTGGCCTGAATGTACCCATAATGACTTAAAAAGGGAAAAGTCATGGGCAGTCAGAAACCATGTAGCTAAAACACACATATGTCTTTAAGGAGCCATATACAGTGGATATAAAATGCCAGGTTTTTGTGATATAAAAAATGAGACCATAATAAATCATTTCAAAAACTTTTCCCACCTTTAATGTGACCTATAACTTGTACAATTCAATTGAAAAACAAACAAATCTGTTAGGGGAACAATATAAAAAATAAATGTACAATAAGCTGGTTGCATAAGTGTGCACACCAGTAATCTAATACTTTGTTGAAGCACCTTTTGATTTAATTACAGCATTCAGTCTTCTTGGGTAGGAGTCTGTCAGCATGGTACATCTTGACTTGGCAATATTTGTCCACTCTTCCTTGGAAAAGCGCTCCAAATCTGTCAGATTGCGAGGGCATCTCTTGCACACAGCCTTCTTCAGGTCACCCCACAGATTTTCTATTGGATTTAGGTCTGGGCTCTGGCTGGGCCATTCCAAAACTTTTATTTTCTTCTGGTGAAGCCATTCTCTTGTTGATTTGGATGTATGCTTGGGGTCATTGTCGTGTTAAAAGGTGAAATTCCTCTTCATCTTCATCTTTCCAGCAGACGCCTGAAGGATTTGGGCCAAAAGTGACTGGTATTTGGAACTGTTTATAATTCCCTCCATCTTGACTAAAGCCCCAGTTCTAGCTGAAGAAAAGCAACACCAAAACATGATGATAATGCCACACCATGCTTCACCTTGGGGATGGTGTTCTTTGGTGATGCGAAGTGTTGTTTTTGCGTCAAAAACACCTTTTGGAATTGTGGCCAAAAAGTTCAACCTTTGTGTCATCAGACCATAACACATTTTCCCACATGCTTTTCAGGAGACTTGATGTATTGTTTTGCAAATTTTAGCTAGGCTTGGATGTTTTTCTGTGTAAGAAAAGGCTTCCGTCTTGCAACCCTACCCTATAGCCCAGACATGTGGAGAATACAGGAGATTGTTGTCACATGTAGTACTCAATTAGTACTTGCCAGAAATTCCTGCAGCTCCTTCAGTGTTGCTGTAGGTCTCTTGGCAGCCAACCTGACCAGTTTTTGTCTTGTCTTTTCATCAATTTGGGAGGGACGTCCAGATGTTTATCGTGTTACCCTGCTGCAGTCATCACACTTGGGTTATCCTGTCATCAGGCGGTCCTGCAGTCGGCCGGATTTCCAAAGTCTTGGTCCGACGTCGGTTGCTGTCGCCAGTGCGCCAGGGGTACATAAATTGCAACCGACGCCATTTTCTTCAGTCTTTCTTGCCGCGCGGTGCCCGAAGCAGAAGCAGTTTGCAAGTGCCGGTCGGCCAACTCCTGAGATTTTCAAATTCGAGTTTCAGACCGAAGTCTTCTATAAAGCTAAGTACCCCGTTGGGGAAACTTTTCTTGCCTCAGACCGATGTCAGAAAAAGTTAACAATTGTATTTCTTGTGGGAAGCAAACACCTCATAAGGATTTTCATTGTTATTGCATACCTTGCCTAGGCCCTGATCACGACATCACTTCTTGTCGTTTTTGTGCTGGATTTAATAAACGTACTATTAAAAGACGATTTGATTTCGCACGACACTTTTTTGACAGAAAATATAATTATAACTTGCTGTCGGAGCTATCGACTACTGGCATGCACAAAAATCGCAGGGATAAGGATAGACAGCCCAGGCCTAACCCCGATTCCGAGGCCTCGGTTGATCCGGTCTCTGGTTCTCCGGTTAACAGTGAGGCTCCTATGCAGCCTCTGACTACCGCTGTTCAGGAACCAAAGACCGCTACGGATATTTTGACGGAATGTACTAGGCCGACGCAGCCTTTTACTTCAGGCCCTACCGATGATTTACCCTCCAAGGACGTCGGTACTTTGGAAACGCCATCGCCTTCTGAAGGCGTTTTCAGACCGAGACTTACAATCAAAACGTTTTCCAAATCTAAAAAGGCTTCACTTCAGTCTCCTGCTCAAGGCCCTATGCCTAAGAAACAGATGCTCAAGATGGCTGAAGATTTGATTTCTCTTATCAGGGGTTCTCAGCCTCCTCCTGACAAAAGGCCTAGACAAGAGGAATAATCTGTTTCCTCTGAACAACTGTCTATTTCTTTGGATTCCTCTGAGGACCAAGACTATTCCTTCTCTCCTTATGAAGATTCTGATGCTGAGGACTCTATTCCCTCAGCTTCCCCTCCAGAAGATTACTCTTTTGGGGAAACTTTACAGACTATGAGGGAACATTTTCACTGGGAAGGTCAGGATTACTCTGATTCCAAGAAAAGGCTCAGAGGCTTTCTTTTACTCCCCCAACACAGGCCTCTAGCCAGCCCTCCTGTTTTGGATATTGTGGATGATGTCTATTTAGAGTGCAGTTTCAACCCTGACTCTCTGCCTCCTGCCCCGGCCAAACCTGACAGATACTACAGAGTACCTGATTCCCACAAATTTCTTTACAAAAGCCCAGTAGCTGACCCAGAGACTATCTCCCAGGGTCCCAAGGGGGCTAAGGCTTCCATGGCTGAAAATCCAGTACCTTCTGAAAGGGATTCAAGAGCACTAGACAGATGGGGGAAAAAGGTTTACACCTCAGCCACTTTAGCTATGAGAGCTCCAAACTGTCAATTTCAGATGCTTAAGTATCAGCAATTTCTGATCTCTCAGTTAAAACAAAAGATAACCACCCTCCCTCAACAATCTGAATTGAAAGAAGTACAGATTTGTTGCACGCCACCGAGCAGGTGGGCAAACACACCTTACAATGTGGGTTTGATTCTTTAGAGGCCTCCTGCAGAGCAGCTGTCACTGGTTCAGTTATACGTAGGCATGCCTGGTTAAAGGAACAAAGTCTGCCTGATCATGTTAAAGCAAAACTGCTAGATGCTCCCTTACAGCATGATGTTCTTTTTGGTGTTAAAGCAGAAGAAGTTTTAAAGAAAATTGAAGATAAGGCAAAATCTATGCAGACAGTCAAAGATTTCCTACAGGTACAACCCCCACACTTCAGCACAAACTGGCCAACAAAAAATTGGTCCTTTCCAGCCACTGACAGGCCTCAGAGGTGTAAATACAGGCGCCCAAGGGGCAGAGGACAATCACAAGCTCAGTATAAACCTCGCCAATGGGGCACTCCAACCCAGAAGGGAAGAGAAGACAGATCTCAATCCACCAGAAGGCAAACTCAATGACTTGCACCTCAACTGGCCAAACAAAGCTCTTTTGTCAGCCCCCCCGGGGGGAAAACTTGCACTATTTGCAGACAACTGGCATATGGTCACAAAGGACAAATGGGTCCTAGACATAATTTTACGAGGATACAGATTCCACTTTCACACCTTGCCAATAAAAAGAGGAATGCCAAACCTGCCACAAAATCAAAGGGCAGAGGCTCAAAAACAAATTACAGCTCTCATGGCCATGAGAGCCATTCAAAGGGTACCAACTCAAGAGCAAGGCCAAGGATTTTACTCAAGACTCTTCCTAGTACCCAGAAAAGAAAATGCTTGGAGACCAATTCTGGACCTTTCAATTCTCAACACTTATTTACAAGTTCCCAAATTCAAGATGCTAACACTACAGCAGCTACTTCCCATGTTGGGCAAGGAAGCATGGCTGGTAACGTTGGACCTCAAGGAGGCATACCTGCATGTCCCTGTCAGACAAAGTTGCAGAAGATACCTCCGTTTCATTGCAGGTTCGACTCATTATCAATTCTCTGCACTGCCCTTTGGCTTATCTACTGTGCCCAGAGTATTCACAAAATGCCTGGCTCCAGTAATTGCATATTGCAGACAAAGAGGAATTCAAATATATCCATACCTGGATGACTGCCTCTTCCAAGCAGAAAGAAGAGACATTCTTTTACAACATCTGGCTTTTGTGAGGCATCTACTAAATTGTCTGGGGTACACAGTGAACGAAAAGAAGTCAAAACTAGTACCCTCACAAAAAGACATTCCTGGGTGCCAGCTTGGACACAGCAGCCCAGAAGGCTTATCTTACACCAGACAAGCAATTACAACTGACTTAATATTTCAGGACAATGGCAACAAAGACCCAATTAACTGCAAGAAAAATTCTGCAGGCTTTGGGCTTCATGGAATCTTGCATTCTGATAATACCATTTGCAAAAATGCATATGAGGAAACTACAATGGTACCTAAAAAGCATATGGTCTCAACACAGCCACAGCTTGGACACAGTGATATCTCTCATTCCCTGCCTTCAACAGGAATTTCTGTGGTGGGCATAGGCATGTCACCTCAACAAGGGTCAGCCTTTCACCTTGTCCCCACCCAGGCAGACTATCACAACAGATGCTTCAGACTATGCCTGGGGGGCACACATGGCAGGGCAATGCATTCAAGGCCTATGGACTGCAGAACAAAGAAAACTGCACATAAACCAAAAAGAGATGCTAGCTGTACAGAAAGCTCTGACAGCCTTCAAGGATCTACTACAACCTGAACAACTGGCAATAAAGACGGACAACACCACAGTAATGTGGTACATAAACAAACAAGGGGGCACACATTCCTACCCTCTTTGCAGGCAGGCAATAATCTTATGGAACACAGCTCTCACCTACCAAGTCCAGTTACAAGCTCACTTCCTGCCAGGACAGAAAAACACATTGGCAGACAACCTAAGCAGAAATATCAAGGATCCCCACGAGTGGAAGCTGGACCCACAAATATTTGCAATGATAACTCAAAGATAGGGCCTACCAAATATAGACTTGTTTGCCAGTCCTCAAAACTACCAGCTGACAAAATTTTGTACAAGGACATTCCACCATCAAGCTTGGAAAGTGGACGCTCTCTCCTTCAGTTGGAAAAACCTGAAGCATATGCCTTTCCTCCATTACCTCTTCTCACAAAGGTTCTTTTGAAGGCCAAAAAGGAGAAATCTCGAATGATTCTCATAGCCCCAGACTGGCCACGCCAGCACTGGTACCCGCTATTGAAGAATATGGCTCACAGTCCACCATGGATATTGCCTCAAATACCTCATTTGCTCACGCAGCAGGACAAGCAGATTCTACACAGCCAGATCAAAACCTTAAACCTGGCTGCATGGCAAATAAATTAAGCAGCCGACCAGCTCCTCTTTCGCAAGCAGTGCTGGATGTTATTCTAGAAGCCAGGAGGCCAAGCACCAGGAAGGCTTACTCGGACAAATGGAAAAGGTTTTCTGCTTGGAACCAAGCTAAGGGCCAAGACACAACTCAGCCTCATATGCCTCACATTCTGCAGTATTTAGCTGAGATGTTACATAAAGGACTTTCCTTCTCCTCAATTAAAATCCATGCTTCAGCTATTTCAGCTCACTAAGACACAAATCCACCTTTATTTTCAAACCCACTCCTAAGGCAGTTCCTCAGAGGGGCAAAAAATATTAGACCACCTAGAAGAGCTCCTACACCAACATGGGACCTCAACTTTGTTCTGGAAAAACTAACACTACCTCCCTTTGAACCAGCTTTTTCTGCAGACCTTCAGTTCCTATCATGGAAGACTGCCCTGCTACTGGCAATAACTTCTGCTAGGAGAGTTTCAGAATTACAGGCTCTTATGGCAGTGGAACCTTTTCTCATTTTTCATCAAGACAGAGTTTCTCTATGAACTAATCCTTCCTTCATGCCAAAGGTGGTTTCCAGTGTAGCTTTAAATCAAACCATCCATCTACCCACTTTCTTCCCCAATCCACAGAACAAAGGTGAGAGACTCTTGCATTCCTTGGACATTCACAGGCAGCTTCGATATTACTTGGATAAAACTAAGGCTTTCAGGAAAACTGACCAGCTCTTTGCTTCCTATGCTACAGCTTCTCAAGGGAGGCCCATATCCAAGCAAACCATTTCAAAATGGATAGGCCATTGCATACGATTCTGCTATACCCATCATGGGAAACCAGTTCCTCCTACCATTAGATCCCATTCTACCAGGGCTACAGCTACCTCTACAGCCTTTCTCAGGGGATTCCTACCAAGGAAATTTTAGAAGCTGCAACTTGGAGTTCTGTACACACCTTCACCAAACTATCACTTACCTCTTTATTCTAAGTCCAGGGCGGGCTTCGCCACTGCAGTCCTGCAGGGCCTCATTGCCTCCTCTAACCCTTTATAATGCCTCCACCCTACCCTACCCTGCCTTAGCTTTGGGACTCAACCCAAGTGTGATGACTGCAGCAGGGTAACACGATGAACATAGTACAGTTTTGTACCTACCATAAATGTAGATGTTCGAGTGTTCACCCTGCTGCAGTCCAGGTTACCCTCCCTCCAACCCCTCTGATCTACTGGCTAAATCTTTGCTATGCCTTACTGATGTATTTGCTTATAGCTGAAGGGTTTTTGTATTTGTACAGTGTTCTCACCTTTTGGTACTAATTTGGATAACCTCTTTGGGGGCACCTGACATCTGGGGCAAGAAAAACTGAAGAAAATGGCGTCGGTTGCAATTTATGTACCCCTGGCGCACTGACGTCAGGGATGAGGCGACAGCAACCGACGTCGGACCAAGACTTTGGAAATCCGGCCGACTGCGGGACCGCCTGACGACAGGATAACCCAAGTGTGATGACTGCAGCAGGGTGAACACTCGAACATCTACATTTATGGTAGGTACAAAACTGTACTTTCTTTGTAACATCACTGTTGTCCATATGTTCCCCACTTTTTTTTTGCAACCCTACCCTATAGCCCAGACATATGGAGAATACAGGAGATTGTTGTCACATGTGGTACACAATTAGTACTTGCCAGAAATTCCTGCAGCTCCTTCAGTGTTGCTGTAGGTCTCTTGGCAGCCAACCTGACCAGTTTTTGTCTTGTCTTGTCTTTTCATCAATTTGAGAGGGACGTCCAGTTCTTTGCAACATCACTGTTGTCCCATATGTTCCCCACTTTTTTTTTTGCAACCCTACCCTATAGCCCAGACATATGGAGAATACAGGAGATTATTGTCACATGTAGTACACAATTAGTACTTGCTAGAAATTCCTGCAGCTTCTTCAGTGTTGCTGTAGGTCTCTTGATAGCCAACCTGACCAGTTTATGCCTTGTCTTGTCTTTTCATCAATTTGGGAGGGACGTCCAGTTCTTTGCAACATCACTGTTGTCCCATATGTTCCCCACTTTTTGATGACCGTCTTCACTGTGTTCCATGGTATATTCAATGCTGTGGAAATTTGTTTGTGCCCTTCTCCTGACTGATACCTTTCAACAATGATTTTTTTTATGCTTTGTAAGCTGTCTGTGAACCATGTTTTTGCTGTAGCAGGCAACTGAGTAAATGTCAGGAATATCTTACTAGGACAGCTGCACTTTATTTGGGGTTAATCAGAGTCTCTAATTGATGGTGATTCAACAAAGTATTAGCAAACGGTTGTGCACGCTTATGCAACCAGCTTATTATATGTTTTTTATTTTTTATATTTTTCCCCCTAACTGATTTATTTGTTTTTCAATTGAATTGTCCAGGTTATAGGTCACATTAAAGGTGGGAAAAGTTTTGAAATGATTTATTGTGTTCTCATTTTTTTATATCACAAAAACCTGGCATTTTAACAGGGGTGTGTAAACTTTTTATATCAGCTGTACATATATCTCATAGGCTTCCACAAGAAGAGGTTTAAGGTATTATGCAGTGAAGATCTTAGCTTGGCTGGGTCATTCTTGTTCATAGGTTACTGGGCTAGTGGCCCTAGAGCCTTTACAAGCCTAGCCATCTTAATACCAAGTATCCCATTTGTTCTTCTTTGGTTAGTTCACAAACGAATTTATGAACAGAGTGGGTCTGGGATCTACACTGGCTACCCCTGTCCATGAGGGACATGGATGCCACCCTATGCTCGTATTTGCTGTCTCCCAACCAATTATCTAGTTTGTGTTTGAATAGGGTCAATGAGGAGATCTGTTTTATGTGAATAAGTTGTCTATTCCAGAGTTTCTATTCCAGAGAAACAACAGTCTCTGTGAGACGTATCTGTCTCTCCAGCATGATCTGTTAATGTCACAAGATAAGTTGAGATCCCTAGAGCAAGTGACTCTTGAGCCATTTGACTTGCAGATGTTCCATTAGGGCAGGGTCGATATTGCCATATAGGCCAGGCACAAGTCACCTCTTAGCAGCCTGTAAGATACGGAGTAAAGTGATAGAGCTTTTAGCCTGTCCATGTAGGTCATGGCTTGGAGTCCCTGTATTTTCTTAGTGAGAAACCTGTGAGGACTCTCCAGCTGCTGCATGTATCTAGTGAGGTACATGCAAAAGAGTGCATTATACTCCATTAGTGGTCTGATGAGGGTCGAGTACAGTGGAATTGTAAAATCCCTTCATCTGGATGCTATGCCCTTGCTTATGAGGGGGACTGCTTGTAAGGCTTTACTTACCACTGTGGAAACTTGGTGGTCAAAGTTCAGATTGCTAAAAATGCAAGCAATGTGAAACGGATGACCAAAACTCCACACAGTTCTCCAAATGATTGAATGAAAGTGCACAGAACTAATGTTCAAATTCCACCAAGCTCTTTAATAAAATGTTAACAATTTTGTTTAAATAAGTTTTAAACTTCATTAGACAAATTTCCACGAGTAATAAAAGGCTGGTACAGCTGATCAAAATCAGTTTACATAAGGTAATGGATTTTCTGCTGTATAAGATTGTGGTACAGTGGGACTCGGGAGAATTTGCCCTTTTCCCCTACTGTATTAAGATTTTGGAGTTGGTATATATAATTTGTTGGGATGCATGGTAAACTTGCCCCTCTGCAAAAAAAAAAATGTTTTGTTCAAATTTGATTCAGTGTATTCACTGTTCTTATCTTTGATAGGAACGGTTTTGAGCATGTGACAGGCATTTGGTATTTGGATAGCATGATTGTCTATGATACACTCATATAGCTCCCTCTCTCCTTTCAAGTTTAGCAGTCTTACAAGTTAAAAGTTTTTCTTTTTCTGTATCTGCATGGACATTTACAGACCTTTATAGACATGGAAAAGACTTCAGAGTTAAAAAAAAAAATGTTTGAAATGTAGGTTCATAGGAAGTTACTAGGCTATTGGCCCTAGGGCCTATATAAGCCTAGCCAAAAAGGTACCCTGGCTTTCGTCACCCATGAAAATTATTTTCCTGTGCCCCTGTTGAGCAGAGCCACAGAAGTGATCCCCGGGGTGAATTTCCTATTTCCCATCCAATCATCAAGACTTTTCTTGAAGACTGCTAATGAGGAGCTCTGTTTGACATAGATAGGTAGTCTGTTCCAGAGTATGGGAAGTCTCTGGGACAGGAATTTATCCTTCCAGCATGTTCTGTTTATTGTGGTGACAAGGTTTAGGTCCCTACAGCGTGTAGTTCAGAGGGATTGGGATTTCTTTAAGTGGAGCATGTCCAACAGCTCTTGGTTTGACATAGCTTTGTATGTTAGGCAGAGATCGCCTCTGATTAGGCGATATGCGACAGAGTAAAGCTGGAGTTTTTTGAGACAGTCTGCATAGGGTATCTGTTTCAGGCCAGTAATCCTCTTTGTGAGGTATTTCTGTGGCCTCTCCAGTTGTTGTAGATGTCATGTGAGGTGCATACCAAAAGGGGCGCTGTACTCTATAATGGGTCTAATGAGTGATGAGTAGAGGGGAACAATGACCTCTTTTTTTCTGGATGGGAAACCTTTTGTGATGTGGTGTGCCATGTAGAAGGATTTCCTGACCACTGTGGTGATGTGATTATCAAAGGAGAGACTACTGTCCACCTGTGTCCCAAGGTCTCTTATCTCACTTTCAGTGTTAAGTAGACTACCACCTATGTGGTAGTTCATGGGTACAAAGTTTTTACCAAAGGGGATGACAATGCACTTTTTGGCATTGAGCTTCAGGCCATGGCTTTGACACCAGACATCTGTCTCAGTGAGGCCCTTTTGTAGGATGCCCACATCGTTAGAGTTTCGATTATGGCTCCCAGTTTGCAGTAATCTGCAAACTTCATTAGCCAAAGACCTTCTGTGTTAGCCTGTACTTCAGAGAAGTAGATACCAAACAGGAGAGGACCCCGGATTGAACCCTGTGGTACTCCACTTGTCACTGGTCTGAAGTCAGATTTGGAGTCTGCTACTTTCACAGTGTGGGTTCTGTCTGTGAGCCAGTTGGCAACCCATCTTGTGACATAGGGATTTATACCTAGTTTAGTGAGTTTATAATTCCAGAGTGGGGGATAGTATCGAAAACCTTGGCGAGATCTAGACAGGCTGTGTGAACCACCTTACCCTCATCTATGGCTTTGGTGACTGCTTCAAAGAAGTCTATCAGGTTTAGGAGAAATGATCTGCCTTTAACAAACCTGAACTCGGTGGAGTCCAGAGTTTGGAGATTACCAATGTCTTTGTTTATGCGTTCCATGATGATATGTTCCATGGCCTTGCAGACCAGGCTCGTCAGGCTAATGGGGGGGGTGGTAGTTCCCGGGGTCCATCGTGGCTCCCCCTTTGTGGAGTGGGATAACCGTTGTGGTGCGCCATTCTGTGGGCACAAAGCCAGAGGTGAGGCAATGATTGAACATGGTACTTGGGTGGGGTGCCAGTTCGTTCTGTAGTTCATGTAGAACATAGCCTGGGATATTGTCAGGTCCCATGGATGCTGTGTTCTTGGCTTTGGAGAGTGTTTTTTTTACCTGTGCAGCCGTGATTATAGGAACTTTGCATTCTTCCGGTATAGAGATGGGCCCTCTAGGGGGTGAGAGGGGAGTAAAGTTAGCACTGAACCTATCTGCCAGGATGTTTGCAATATCAGTTGGTTCTGTATATTTAGTGCCATTGTTCTGTAAGTCAGAGCAGATCTGAGTGTCGCCATTGAGATTCTTGACATAGCTATAGAATGCTTTGTGGTTGTCTTTGGAGTCAGTGGCAATTTTGTTTTCGTAATTAGCTTTGAAGGATTTTATGAGGGATCTCAGCTTCTTACTGAGGCTGACCAGGGAGCTCCTCCAGTCATGGGGTTTTACTTTTTTTTGCTACAGTTTCTTTCTTCTGTTGTAGAGTTTGTTTATGGCAGAGGACCACCAGATTGGCTTCCTTTATTTGGAGGATAGCATCTTGGTTCTGTTAGGGATAGCACGATCCATGCACTCATGTAAGTGCTTATAAATTGCATTTGTGTAGGATTCAGCAGTCGTACCTCTATTGTCCGTCTGCATGGGTGTCATGAAGTTTGCCACTTCTGTCTTAAGTAGTGTGAAGTTGGCTTTGGAGAAGCTTTTTATGGTGGTTTCCCTAATGGGGGGTGGGGGGTGGGGGTGGGATGTGGATGTCTAGGGTGATTAGCTTGTGGTCGGATCCTACCAATGAGTAATTGACCTTTGGTGTGGAACACCGGTCTCCTATGTTGGTAATGACCAGGTCTAGGATATTGCTGCCTCTGGTGGGGGTGTGAATAACTTGATCCAAGGCGTTGGAATTTATGAATTCCAGAAAACGTTGAGCAGAAGAGTTGGTACATGAGTAGTTTTCCCAGTTAATGGTGGAGTAGTTGAAATCACCCATTATTAGGGTGTTGGGTTGTACCCTAATGTTTTCCAGTGTATCAAGAAATGAGGAGTGGGAATCCTGGGGCATGGTGTGAGGTCTGTAGCAAGCTACAATTTGGATTGCGGTCTTGCCCAGAGTTAGTTGCACTTGGATAATCTCGGATGCATTATGCTGTGCAACTGGCCTGAAGGTGTGGATATCCTTAATGAATATGGACACGCCTCCACTTTTAGTGCTTCGGTCCGGGTTAGGTGGCTGAAAGGTGTGGTATGAATTGTAGCCTGGTAATGCAGGGTGCTCTCTGGAGCTTTGAACCAGGTCTCTGTCACTGTCCAGATGTCGATGTTCTCCATTTTAAGGAGTGCCTCAAGTGAGTGCATTTTGAGGTTTAGACTTCTAGCATTGAGTAGCATTATCCTCAGATTTTGCTTGCTTGTACCTGTTATGGTGGTGAATTTGTCATTTGAACCTTGCCTAAAAAAGGCACTATAGGGGTGGCAAGAACCTTAGCCAGTATCCAGAATGCCAGGGGTGACAGGTGCAGGCCATCTGTGGCAAAGCATCGTGGTCTGTCAATTATGTCATCCCAGGAAGACAAATACTGGATCCCCTTAGAATGACACCAGAAGCTTAGCCAATTGTTGAAGTCAATCATTTTGTCCTTGTACTGTGGTATCATTCTGGGTGATGGCAGGATGCTACTGAGGGCTAGGGTCATACTTGCCTGGGCTACAAGATTAGAGAGCTCCTCCATGTCGCTTTTCATGTAATCCAGGGAGGTACGTCTCAGGTCATTCACACACACATGGACAATGACAGAGTCATATTTGTACTTGTTGCGGAGTGACCTGAGTGCGTGCGTTATGTGGTGGATCCTGGCACCCGACAGGCAGCTGACAGTAACTTTCTCCTTGTTTAGCCTGGTGAGTGGAACATCAGTGTGCCTGACTGTAGAGTCACGTATGACTAGAGTGTTGGGTATGTTGTTATGCCTTATGGGCTGTGGTTGAGTGGCACACTGAGATTGTGAACTATGTGTCATTTGGGTTGGGTTGGGGGGGGTGGAGTTTGCTTGTATTTCGGCTTTGGAGGTCCATCTTGCTTGGGCAGGTTTTTATTGAGAGTCTCTGCGAATGTAGGTGTGTGTTTTGCATTTCTGTGTGTGTGTTTTGGTGGTGTAGACTTTGAGGGACTATGTGATGAGTGTGGTGTGGTGCAAGTGTTTACCTTCTCCTCTTGACTGTCTATTCCAGTCTTGGGTGCAGAGAGCTTTGCTTCCAGTTTGGCTATATAAGTGAATCTCAAACAGGTTGTAGTATTGGGTGGTAGGAGGAGAGTACATGAGGCAATTGCTACATTGCCCCAAGATGCCCAGATTCATCAGGTAGACAGAAGAAAACACCGGGAGCTGACCCTTAGACATGCCTGGATAGGTGCTTATTTATTAAGTACTGAAAACTGCTTTCCACTAGACAAGTGAGGAAAGTTGAGTGCTGTAGTAATTTGTAGCTTATTTAGTGCTTACAACGAGTTCTGAACAAGTGCTGAGCTCAAAGAAACAGATTTGAGTGCTGAAACTAAAAAATGGCTAGTTCTAAGAAACAAAATTAAGCTAGAAGGCTTCTCTCCAACACAGAAAGGTTTGGGGGCTCAGAAGCTTACAAATACTCCTGGATACAGCAAATATGTACGTGGACTAGAGTACTTAGAGGAAAGGTAGGAAATAAACTTAGAAAATGTTTTATTTTTGATCCACTTAATTGATGCCATACAGCTTAGGCCTTGGTCATTTTGGTGCTCATTGTGATATCTGTTCATCTTGTGGAAAAAAGGTCTTGATGGACACAAAAATGATTCTTAGAGACCATCTCCCAGGGTCAGTGGGGGAATTGTCCAGTTGTTCTTCAGCTTCCCAAAGGTTTGGAGACCCAGATTTCTAAAACCTTAGAAAAGGACAAAGGTAGCACAATGAATCCAGAGATAATGGACTAGAGAAAAGGATAAAGAAAGAAGAAAAAGGGTGTTCTATTTCTCCCTTTAAGGATTCTCCAACTCCAAAAGTGTCAAGATCTTCAGGGCATTCCCCACTCTCAGCTTTAGTCCTTTGGATCCAGGTCAGCTCTGTCCTCCTTTACCTTTCTTAAGTTATCCCTGGTTACTCATTGAAGAGATTCTGTTCCCTGGGGTCCATATCTTCTGAGAGTGAGCTCTTGAGATTTCTGACTTCTTGACTGACTTCAGTTGCATCATTCTGGTCTATTAGATCCTCTAGAAGTATTGTGGGCATAGACTGGGAAGATGATGAGAGCTTTTGTCAAGGCCCAAATAGACAATGGGAGTCATTCCTTCCATCTCAGTGGGGAGTGTGGAGAGAGAGGGAGTTCAACCACTCCTCCAGCTTGTAGTTGTATAACATTGAATCTTGCTATAATAAAATAGCTAAATTTGCTGCAACTCAACTGAATCGAACTCCCTAACTTACTCACTCTCAACCAGTTAATAGTAGTCCACTCTGTTATCCATATGCCTGACTACTGCACAGCGCTATCTGACCTTGTTCAGCCTTATTCCAATCTTACCTCACTGAGGTCAACAGATAAAATACTGCTCAAGGTTAACAAAACCCACAACTCTTATGGCGACTCATTGTCTTCTCATAATATAGCAGAAACCTGGAACTCTCTCCCACAGAACCTTCTAGCCACCTCTGAGACACAAAAATTCAAACAGCTCCTAATAGAATATTTTTCTAATCACTGGCTATGCTCCTGCACCTTCTCTGGCTAAGCAATTTCCCACTCTGCTCCTCCATCTCCACTCTAAGATTACTCTCTACTCTTAACCTATTTTTAGAAACACTGCTCTTTTTGCCTACAGGAAAAAAAAAAGTTTGTAAAAAATTGACTGTGAATATGACTTGTGTTGTTCTTTTTATTGTTTTAGTGTTTTACTGTAATGCAACACGTGTTTATTACTGTCTCTAATTTTAAAATGATTGATGTTATGTAGTCCTATCTCGCCATAATTCTTGCTGGATGTTCAGCTCCGACTCTGCCTATACTAAAGCTCGAGAGCTTTTTACTGGCTTGAGGCTAGCCCCTATCCCATGGTGCCTTATGGCAATTCCCCAGATCTCGTTTGTTGCGAAAGCTTCGAGGTTGTGTCTTACTGGCTCGTTGGCTAAGTAGAACGATTTTTTACTTATTTAGTCCTTTTCTACCACCTTTTTCTGTCATATATATATATTAATAGTTTCTTCTGTATTGTGCTTCTGTTTTTTGAAAGTTTTCAACCCCTATCCCCCCCTTAGGACTGTACGGCCCATTTAAATTAGAGGGCCTTAGTGCCCGTTTAAGTTAGAGGGCCTTTCCTCCCTGTGTATGTGACTGTTAACTTTTCCTTACACCTTTACTTTTTAGTCTTTAACTATGTCTAAAGATAAAGATAAGGATCGTAAGGATCATCGCCCTTCGGGCTTCAAAAAATGCGATGTGTGCGCAGAAAATGTCTCTTACAGACAGCCACACCAGTTGTGTATATTGTCTGGGTGCAGCCCATTTACAGGAACCTTGCAACTTCTGTCACGCTTTTAGTGCAAGAGTGTTAAACGAAAGGAAGAAAGAGCTTATTGACAGGGGTCTCATGGACCAGTTCCTTCCAGGAACAGCTGGAACTTGGTCAGGCAGCTCCAAAATCTTCAAAGAGAAAATCATCGGCCCTGACTTCGGAGCCAACCAAAATGTCTAAAGCGTTTGAACCAAGGAGTTCTGGTTCAGACTCTGCTTCATCTTTGGTGCAGTCTATTCCATTGGTTCTGAGACAGTCTTCGATACTGAAGGTTTTGCCTGAGATCGAGACTGTATCTCCTATTTTGAGATCTCTTATTTTGGAGAGGAGGTCTCCTTCAGTCTCCATCAGACCCTATCAGATGAGGACATTGAGAGTGTGGTGAAGAGGTTTCTTTTGGATCCAGCTCTGGCTAGAAAATTGACCCCTCCAGACCCAAAGGTCTTGGAGCCGTCCCCAGTACCGATCAGTCTTCCTCCTCTGACTGCTTTGCTCTCAGAGCCTATTATGTCAGGTTCTTCTGTTTTTAACCCTTCAGCTCCGCGGATTCAGCCCGTTTCCTCAGAGCCAACTACTCTATCCTCGATGGCTCAGTCTGGAGCCGAGGGTTCTGGGAGCCGACGCTCTCGTGTCTACTCCGAGGGGGACAGTCACCCTGGGTTCTTTTTGGAACTGACCCTCGCTCTCGGAGCCTCGGCTTGACTCAGCTCGGCTCCCACTTCTGCTTCAGAGCCGTTCCATCTTGCTAGGAGTCGACCATCCACCCCTTCGGAGTGGAGGTCTTCTTCGGAGTGGGGGGAAGGCTTTCAGAGCTATAGAGAGGGCTTTATCCTCTGCCAAAGCCATTCCCTTGGAACCTGTGTCCCACCAGCAGCAGGCAGCAACCTCCCCCCCCCCCGCCACCCCCACAGTTTAGGGAACCAGAGGCCCAAGTAGTCCCCATTGGAGGCGTCCCCTCTTTCGAGACCTCCCCGGATTATCCCGCTGGAGAGCTCCCTCGGAAGAGGTTATGTAAGAGGAAACATGTCGACTCCCCTGAGTCTGTCACATCAGACACTGATTTAGAGGATTCAGAATGGTCCCCTAGATCTCCCTCTGAGGATGTCTCTTTCTCTGACATCCTAGAAATCCTTAGACAGAGGGGTGATTGGAAGACATCTAACCCTACTGAGGATGAATCAGTGTATCTTGAGGCCTTTGGCTCCCGAACTTCCACCTTTTGGGTGACACCACCTAATGACCAACTTTTGGGGTCATTTCACGGAAAGCATGGACCTCTCCAGATTCAGTGGAAGCCATCCCGAGGAGGCCAAACAAATTTATGACAGCACCTGAGGACAAGCATTTCCTTAGCAAGGGAGTTCCAGTTGATGCTATGGTGGTAGCAGCGGCCACCAAGAAGGAATTATCTGAGACGTCTTCTAATATCCATCCTCCTAACAAGGAGACCAGGACGATGGATAGGTATGGGAAGTGTATTTTTTCTTCAGCGGCATTTACACTAAGATCGCTGAATTACCTGACTCATTTCACTTGTCTGCAGAGGGATCTCCTGAAAGAGTTGGGAGATACCCTGCAGGGTTCACTAGCTCCGGGTTCCATGGACAAGGTTTCCATGCAGCTCCCCATCCTTACTTCCATAGCTAACTCCTCCATGAGAATGATCTTGTATGCGGCAGATGGAGCGAGAAGGGCAGCCACAGCAGTAATAGCCCTCAGGAGACATTCGTGGATGCAGCTTTGTAATTTTATGGAATCCTTCAAGTCTTCCTTCACTAACGTTCCCTTTGATGGTTCATCTGTTTTTGGACCCCAAGTGAAAGAGACTTTGACTAGGTGCAAGCAGGAAGGAAAAACCTTATCTGCCACTGGAGTCCATTTCTCTCTCGCATCCAGACCCTATCCCAAGGGTAATACAGGAGGGAATATGTGGTTCTGCAAATCCCAAAAAGGTTTTCCTCAGGCACAAGGTCAACCCTCCCCCAGGGGCAGAGGGGGAGGATTTAATGGAAGATGCCACCCTCATGACAGAGGAGGTCCACAACATCAGGGAGACCGAGAATCTTTCTCTGATCATCCCTTCCATTAACCCTGAGGGGTTGCCTGACTGTCCATCTCTGGAGGCAGTCTAGGGTCGTATATCGCTGTACCCAAGCGCCTGGCTAACTATCACTCAAGATGGTTGGGTACACACAGTAATATTCAGAGGTTATCTGATTCCCTCTTATTTCCAAACCCCCAACAAACCGGCCTCTTCCAGATGTACCACCCATCCAACTAGACTGTGCAACATCAGAGGTCATCTCGTTGCTACAAAAAAGTCATCCAAGAAGTCCCCGCAGAGCAAGTAGGATCTGGAACTCGATTCTTTTTATTTCCAAAAAAGACAGGGGACTAGAAATCAATTCTAGATCTCAGCCGGCTCAACAAGCATGTAAGAAAATCAAAGTTCCAAATGGTCACTCTGCAGTCGATATTTCACTTTATTGGGAAAGACAACTGGATGTGCTCAATCGATCTCCAGGATGCGTACTACCACATCAAAATGGTCAGGTGCTCCAGGAGACACTTACACTTCTGGCTGGGAGCCAACCCTTTGGCCTCACTACAGCCCCCAGAGTGTTTACCAAATGCATGGCAGTGGTAACGGCTCACCTGAGATGTCAAGGTTTCCAGGTGTTTCTGTACCTAGACGACTGGCTCCTCACTGCTACCACCAAGCATCAGCTCATAAGAACCAGGGACAAGACTCTATCCTTGTGCGCCAGCCTAGGCATCACTGTCAACTTGCAAAAGTTAGTCTTATCTCCCTTCAGCATATTGTACATCTAGGCTCAGAAATAGACACAACCATCATGTCAGTAAAGCTAACACAGGAAAGAGTGAAATCTCTATGCAGTCAGATCAGATCCTTATTAAACAAACAGAGTCCAGGCCAGAGTAGTACTTCAAGTCCTCGGGATTATGGCTTCCGCCATCTTATTAGTTCCTCTTGCTCGTCTACATATGAAGATTCTCCAATCGATGCTGTTTGCACAATGGTCGATGCAAGTCCTTCCATTATCTCACCAGATATTAATAACAAACGCATGCAAAAGGGATCTGACATGGTGGTTACACACGAAACAACTTGTCATAGGTCGTCCACTTGTTCCTCCCCAAGAGAAAGCAGTTTTGACCACAGACGCTTCCCAGATAGGGTGGGGGCATCATCTGGGAAAGACAGTTCAAGGTACTTGGCAAAACCACGAGAACCACTTGCACATCAATGTTCTGGAGATGAGAGTGGTGCTATATGCGTTGCAAGCACTTCACAGCTCCCTTCCCTCTGGAACGATTGCGATTCAGTCAGACAACATGTCTGTTGTGTGGTACATAAGCAAGGGGGAACCAAGTCTTACCTGATTTGCAGAGAGGCCTTAAGAGTTAGGAAATGGGCGATGGATACTCAACGCTTCCTGATAGCAACGCATATCCCGGGGAAATCCAACATAATAACGGACAAACCCAGCCGAGCAATTCTGATGCCTCACGAGTGGTCCCTGAATCCAATAGTTGTGAAAGAGATCTTTCACAAATGGGGCCAGCCTTGCTGCGATCTATTTGCCACTCACCTGAACACCAAATGCAGCAGCTACTTTGCCCGCATTCCCCATCTGGGGATGTCACCCAGGCATGCTCTAGTTCACGATTGGCCCCTGGGACTTCTCTATGACTTTCCTACCTTTCCACTCATACCCAAAGTAATACAGAAAGCAAGACAGTTGAGGAGTTCCTTGATCCTCATTGCTCCATTCTGGCCTCGACAAGTTTGGTTTACTTTCCTGTGGCCCTACCTTTTGGAGGAACCATGGATTATGGATCCATCTCCAGATCTCCTGATTCATCAATCAGGACAGTTCCACCCCTCCATCCACACCCTCAAATTGACAGCATAGCTGCTCCAATTCCACGTATAGCCAGGCGCATTCCCTTATCTTCAACGATCAAACACATCTTAATTTCATCCCATTAACCTTCCACTCAGAAACTATATTCTAGCAAATGGAAAAGGTTTTCCCTTTGTGCTGCAAACCAGGGCTTAGATCCATATACAGCTCATTTAGAATCCATTTTATCCTTCCTAACAACAATTTTTCATGAAGGAGCGGCAGCCGCTACAGTTAGAGTTCAATTAGCTGCCATTTCTAATTTCGATTTTGGTTTCATAGGAAATCCAATCATGCAAAACTCCCTCTGTAAAACCTTCTTAAAAGGAGTTCTTCTTCTTAGGCCCCCAATAAAACAACATTTAGAACCCTGGGACTTAAATTTAGTCCACTCATCTTTGATGTCTGCACCCTTTGAACCATCCTCGTCGTCAGACTTAAAATTGTTATCATGGAAAACCCTGTTCTTGGTAGCTGTAACATTGGCTAGGAGAGTCTCGGAACTTCAAGCCCTAACTATTCAATCTCCTTACATTCTTTCACAAGGATAGAGTCTCTCTTAGGACAAACCCTTCCTTTCTCCCTAAGGTATGCTCAGAACACAACCTGAATACTACCATTGAGCTACCTGTGTTTTTTCCAAACCACTCTAATAAATCAGAGTATAGACTTCACCAGCTAGATATCCACAGGATACTCAGATTCTATATACACAGGACCAAAGAATTCAGGAAATCTGATCAACTTTTTGTTTCCCTTTCTGACAAATGAAAGGGCTTACCTGTTTCAAAAATTACTCTTTCAAAATGGCTTTCGGATTTCTTATCCTTTGCTTATCAACAAGCTGATAGACAATTACCGTTAAAAGCTAAAGGTCACTCTACTAGGGCTGTAGCTACTTCATGCGCCTTTAGATCTAGGCTCCCACTTGATACTATTTGTGCAGCAGCTACTTGGGCAAGACCACATATGTTTGTCACTCATTACAAATTGGATTTGGCCTCCCGGGACAGGTCATCCTTTGGGTCCACTGTGCTGAAGAGTCTCTTTGCTTGAGCCACCCGGGATAAAGGTGCTAGGGACACTGTCCCATCCAGCAAGAATTACGGTGAGATATGACTACATAACATAAAGAAGTTATGTACTTACCATAACATTCAATGTTTGTAGTCCATCTCGCCTGTATTCTTGCGTCCCTCCCTCCAACCCCCTTCCTGGGGGATCTAATGGACCTTTTTTTGGGGACTGCCTGACTTTGCTCTTTATTGTCCACCTGGAATGGATTATGTTTCTAATCCCTTCCTGTATTTTACAACTTCTTTCTTATTATTACCTGATAGGTATTTATTACTTTCTTGCAAACTAGATCTGGGGAATTGCCATGAGGCACCATGGGATAGGGGTTAACCTGGAGCCAGAAAAAGCTCTCGAGTTTTAGTATAGGCAGAGTCCTAGCCGAATATCAGCTCCGAACCCATCCAGCGAGAATGGACTACAAACATGGAATGTTATGGTAAGTACGTAACTTCTTTTTTTACACTCGTGAACTTTTACTGTATTCAGCTTTGCTTATAATTTTGTATTGCTATCTAGTCTACTGTACTACAGTCCTTATTTTAATTTTTTTGTAATCTACTTTGTGAATGCTCTTTTGTAACTTCTCTTGGGAGCTTTTTTCCCTGGGTCTCTCCTGAAAATGGGCTTCTCGCCCAGCCAGACACTACCTGGTCATCCAATATAAATAAATAAATAGTTAGGTTATCCATCCTTGAGGTGTATCCAAGTAAGCAACACTATCGGAACTTTCTTCAGTGACAGATATGGTGGTCTTGAAACTGAGGTTTCCTCTAGTCTTTCCCTATCTCCATTGACAACCTTACAGCCTTTAGTGCTGACAGTCTCTCTGACCCATTCATATCTGAAGTTCTTGGAGCAGGTGGCATTCTGGGGATAAGAGGTCAGAGATGAGTGCTTGTGGATAGGTTATGACTCCATTTGGTGTGGTATAATCCTTGGGTGCTTCAGCCCTAAACATTCCCTGTCTCTGCTTCAGAACTGGTTGGGACACTGAGTGTCCCAGAATTCAGTCATCTGATCTGTCAACCTCTGATTCAGTGTCACATCAGAGGTCACTTCTCCTGGCTTCATTGGCTCCCTCCTTGCCTTAGCATTTGAGAATTTTGAGAAGATTCTGGCTCAATAGTCCTCTTAGGATGGGGAAGACTCATGAACCTCAGGTCTGTCCTGCTCCCCTGATGTATCTCTATTATTAGCATCTCATCATCTGTTTCAGGGACAGCATGCTACAGAAAGCTTTGATCTATAACTTATTCAAGGAACAAAAAACACTTAGGATCATAGGAGGTTACTAGGTTGTCGATCCGGAGTTCATTTCAAGACTATCTGTTTCATCCCAATATAATACCATAGATACTCAAGTCAGTACCCAGGACTGTATTTAGTAATGACTGCCCATGTCCAGGAGGGTTGTGGGCACTATCCTCAGTAAGAATTTAGTGTTCCATCCACTTATCCAGGTTCCTTTTGAACAGTGTCATAGAGGTGCTCTGTTTCACATGAATTGGCAGCCTATTCCAAAGATGCAGCAGTCACTGGGAGACAAATCTGTACCTCCAGCACATCGTATTCAAGTCGCAGGCCATATTTAGGTCCATGGAACAAGTAGCTCTAGTCCTGTTTGATTTATGGATGTGCAGCAAATTCATTAGGTTTGGGTTGGAGATTGCTGTGTAAACCAGGCATAAGCCTCCCCTAAAAAGTCAATACGATACTGAGTATAGTGACTCTGACTTTAATCAGTCTGTGTAAGGCACATGCTGGAGTTCCTTGATCTTCTTTGTTAGAAACCTCTGAGGTCTCTCCAATTGCTGCAGGTGCTTTGTACAGTGCATGCCAAAAGGGGCATTATACTCAATTATGGGCCTGATTAGTGATGAGTATAGAGGGGTTATAATCTCCTTTCCTCTATATGCGATGCCTTTGCTAATCAAGTGTGCGACAGAGAAAGCCTTCCTTACTACAGTAGACACATGGTGGTCAAAGTTAAGGTCGCAGTCAACTTGTGATCTTAGATCCTTTACGACTTCATCGATACATAGGATATTGTCAATTTGATAGTGTGAAGGGACATTGTTTTTACCGAAGGCAATGATGATGCATTTTCTTGCAGATAGTTTGGGACTGTGACTAAGACACCAATTGCTGGTCTGCGTAAGACCCTCCTGAAGTATACTGACATCATTTGGGAATTCATTAATTGCACCCAGTTTGCAGTCATCCGCAAACTTGGTCAGCCACAGCCCCTTAGTTTAGGCCTGAACTTCTGAGAAGTATATACTAAACAGTAGGGGACCCCGCACTGACTCTTTTGGCATCCCGCTATTGACATGTCTGCTGGTTGATGCATACTCACCCACTGGAGAACAGCAATGATCTAGAGTTGCCCACTTTGATAGTATGTGACCAGTTTGTGAGCCAGTTGGCAACCCATCTTACAAAAAGGGGTTTACATTCAGTTTGCCAAGTTTATTGGTAATGCCCGAGTGTGGGATTGTGTCAAAGGCCTTGACTAGGCTAAGGAATGCTGTGTGCACATATTTGCCCTCATCAATGGCACTGATTACATTTTTGAGGAAATCCACCAGGTTTAACAGGCAGGATCTGCCCTTGACAAAGCCGAATAGCATCAGATCTAGGGTTTGGAGGTTACCTATATCTTTTTTTATGAGGCCCATGATGATACGTTCCATGGCCTTACAGATGTGTCTGGTCAGACTTACGGGTCTATAATTCCCTGGGTCTGTTGCTTAGCCACCTTTGTGGAGCGGAATGACTGTTGCTGTTCTCCATTCCGCAGGAACAAAGCCTGTGGTTTGGCTGTGATTGAATAGGATACTTAATGGTGATGCTAGTTCATGTTTTAGTTTGTTTAGAAGATAGCCTGGGATGCTGTCTGGTCCCATAGAGGCTGTGTTTTATGCCTTAGACAAGGTTTTAATGACCAGTTCTTCAGATATGTAGGGTGAGGGGAAGTTGGGGAGCAAGGTTTTTGATAAGTTTGGAGGGGATAAAGGAGTGAAATTTTCACATCTGTCTGCCAGCAGGTTTGCTATCTCTGTGGGATCATTGTGTGTATGATACCATTAGACACTAGTCCAGCACATGCTTGCGTCCTACCTTTTAGGCTGTGTATGTACCTGTAAAAAGCCTTATGGTTATCCTTGGCTGTGATTGCTATGTTTTTTTTTTTTTTTTACAAAGTTACCCTTAAAGGATTTGAAATGTTGTCTTATTTGCCTGTTGAGGCTGAGGAGGGTGGTTTTCCATTGCTGGGGCCTCACCTTATTTTTCTTAGACAACAGCTTTTTACATTTGTTGTAAAGTTTGTTGATGCTGGATGTCCACCACGGTGGCTTGTTTTTACTTGGGGCTCTGGCTTTGATTCTCTCTGGAACAGCTGAGTCTATACACTTATGCAAGTGATTGTACAGGGCTTTAGTGTAAGCTTTGCTGTAGTTACTACTTCCAGCTGGGGGTGAGGCTTGGAATGCATTTATACCTTCGCCTAGGATGGTATAGTTTTGAAGGTGACTGATTTGTGGTCATATTTAACTAATGAGTGTCCGACAGTTGCAGTGGTGCATCTGTTTTTCATGGTAGTAAGGACCAGATCTAATATGTTTGTTCCTCTTGTTGGAGTTTGAACAATTTGTTCACGGCATTTGAGTTAACAAAGTCAAGGAACTTTTGCACTAGTGAGTTAGGGCTAGAATAGGTTTCTCATTTGATAGTGGGATAATTGAAATCCCCCATGACCAGAATGTTTGGCAGTATTTGGATTGACTCCAATTTGGTGAAGTAGGCCTCATGTGCACCATGATCCATGGAAGGGGTTTATAACTAGCTGTGACCTGAATTGGGGGTCTTACCCACAGTAGTCTGAACTTGGAGTAACTCCATGGCGTTGTGCTGTCTAACTAGCCAGGAGATAAATGTATCTCTAATATAGATAGAAACACTGCCTCTGTTGGTTCTCACATGTTTGTTTTGCACTCTGAAGTTGTGGAAGACATTGTAGCCTTGCAAAGCCCGGGGTACTCTCTGAGGCTTTGAACTGGGTTTCTCTCATTGCACAGACATCTACATCCACTAGTGATATGACTGCTTCCAGGGAGTACAGTGTTTGGTTTAAGCTACTAGCGTTTAGCAGCATAACCCTTATTTTGTTATGATTGGCTTTTTTCACCTAAATTTGAGACCTCGCCTAAAATAGGCACTATGGTGGAGGCAAGAGGCTTTGCCACCAGCCGAAAGCCTAGTAGTGTCAGGTGCAAACTCTCTGTGACAAAGCAGTGAGGTTTGTTGCCATGTCATCCCAGGATGACAGAAACTGGATCCCCTTTGAATGACACCAAAAACTAAGGCAATTATTGAAATCTATAATTTTTTGTTTATTCTGTGGCAATCATTCTAGGTGAGGGTAATATGCTGCTCAAGGCTAGGGACATACTACCCTGGAACACATTCTCAGAGCTCAATCAGGTCTCTTTTTGTATAGTCCAGTGAAGCATATCTCAGGTTGTTCGCTCCAACATGAGATATGAGAGAGTCATAATGGTACTTGTTGCCGAGAGACCTGAGTGCATGCATGAGCTTATGAATCCTGGCACTGGCCAGGCAGCTGACCATGACTTTCGGCTTATCTAACCTGGTGAGTGGGACATCTGTGTGTCTTACTATGAAGTCTCCAGTGACAAGAACATTTGGTTTGAGTGTTACGTCTTAAGGGCTTGGTAGGTGAGACACTAGTGTTGCTTTGTGTCTTGGGTGTTGTGGGAACTGTAATAGTTGTGTAGCAGTCTTATGTTTTGGAGGTCTCTGATGTTTTGGTAAATTTTTTTTGAGAGAACCTCCAAGTATGTTTTATGTGTTCGATGTGTACTATGTGCATGAATAGTAGTGAGTGAGTTGACAACTTCTTCAGTGTTACTGTTTCGTGTGCTAGAGAGCAGGGATTCAAGATTCTTGGTGTAGATGCATCTGTCACACTCTATATTAGAGTGAGTTTGTTAGTAGAGGGTTGTCCGAGTACATGAGGCAATTGCTACACTGCCTCAGGAGACCTAAATCAGTAAGGAAAAACAAGGGTAGTCCAACTGTCCATTAATGCTAAGTTTCAATAACTTATCGCAAAGCGTGTCCTTTCAGACTTCCGAGTCTTTAATGCAACGTGAGAGTACAGAAAGAGCAAGTGTAAAAGAAGACACTTAAGATGTCCTACAGGAGTTTGTCAGAGAAGACACAGACCTTGATGAGGGAAATCACCCCTTGAGCACCCCCTGAGTTAATCTCTTCTTTTGATTTCATGTCAAGGCAAAGAGGGAATGGCCAAATGATTACCCTTCCCCTGATGAGGAAGTGTTCTTGGAGGCTTTTGGAGCAGGTCCATCTACCTGATGCTCATTGATGTGTTCACACAGGGCTTGGCAGGTTCTAGACATGGTGAAGCCAATCTCTTGTAAGGCAGATAAGGTGCTAGTCTCCTCTAAGGATTGACCACGTTGGAGCAAAGGTCCTTTTGTGAACTCTCTTTGTGGCTGCTGCAAACAGCAAAGAACTGTCTATGAGGAAAGCTCCATGGTCCACCCACCTAACAGGAAGTCAGGGCAGTGGATCATTTTGGGAAGTGTCTGTGTGTGGAAAGTGTGGAAACTTTTTTCATATATAGTTTCAGTGCTCTTATGTCACATTACTAGAATCTAGAGTGATTAAGTAATGAGCTGCTACAATCCCCGAGGAGAAAACAGACATGAGGAAGTCCATGGAGTCCTATTTTGGCTATCATATTGTCTGTTATCAGTTACTATAAGGATAGTTTCTAACATGGCCAGTGATGTGTCTAGAGAAGCAGCTATTGGCATAGCTTTATATCACCATACATAGCTGCAGTTGTGCTACTTTACAGATAACGTTGACATCCTTCCTATATGCCTGTTATGATGGCTCATCTCTGTTCAAGCCCAATATTAAGAATGCCTTATTTAAGAGTGAGCAAGATGGTAAAACATTGTCTTCCACAGGAGTTCATTTTTCCAACCCTTAAAGACCATTTTTCAGGAATCAGATGGGGGGAAATTTTCTGGTACAGGGAAGCCCAACAATTTGCTCCTGACTCTCTTGACATAGCCTCCTTTGGCAGAGGAGGAAATTCAAATGGGCATTGCCCCTGACACTCAAAAAAGGTCCACAACTGTGTAGAGGACCATTCTATAATAAACTCTTCAAGAGGTCCTGAAACATTACCCTGCTGCTGGAGGCAGTAGTGGGACTCTTGTCTATCTGCCTAGAATACTTGTTGGCCATTACTCAAGATTCTTGGATGAAGAGAATAATATCCAAAGGCTTCTTAATTCCCTTTCAAAAAACTGACCTTATCATACAAGTCCCTTTTAGATGTTCCAACCAGGAAAGAAGTTATGTAGCCCAAGAGGTTGCCAGCTGTTAGAAGTCGTCATTCAGGAGGTCTACCAGACTGCATAGGATCTAGAGTTTACTCAAAATTCATTTTTGTCCTGAGAAAGAACAAAAACTTTAGGCTTATCTTGGACCTCAGCAAGCTAAACATGTTTGTAAAAAAGACAAAGTTCTGGATGATCATTTGTATAATCTTCTTCTTGAGGAAGGGAGACTGGATGTGTTCTGTAGGCCTTCAGGATGCCTATTATCACATGAAAGTAACATGGCAGTCCAGAATATACTACTACTGCATCTGGGGACCATTCATTATCAGTTCACAGCCCTGCCATTCAGTCTTACCACAGCCCCCTGGATGGAACCATAATGGACCAGACCATACGTCTCTCATTGGATACATCTTCTATTCCTTATTTGCACCTCTCTGATTTTGTGGGCCTTTTCTTTCTCAGGATATTTCTTTCTATCCTTAGGGCAAACTCGATTTGAGGTTTTACTGTTGGAGCAGTGCATTGTAGGAGATGAGAGCTTAAGCACTGGAGAAAGCTCTGATAGTGCTGCAAGCTCAGATCCAACTTCATGGCAGATAACTGTTGACACAGATGAAGGGCAACAAGGCTCTATCCTTAAAAGTACATAGCGTTGAACTTCCATGAATAGCAAAACACAGCATAAAACACGTTATCAAAAACAAAAAAAAATCACAGTGCTATGCTAAATAAGATCACAAGAGTTTATTAAGTTAGTTAAGTATAAGCTAAGCATACCATAAAGACTTCAGACAATAAAATCACATGACACCATTTGTGGTGAAAGGAGATACTGCCATCCCAGCTAGCAGGAATCTTGTAAATAAGTATGTGTCATTGGTGAAAATCAAAATGATTTGTGTAAGATGATTGTGTTACAAATGTATTAGAACTATATATCTTGTATATCAGACTAGTTTGTACAGACGTGTATTAAAAAGGTATTTTATAAAGTGCTTGTCGTTAAAATATAATCAAATTGTGCCCTACTGGAAGAGAACAGAAATGTGCATGCACTGTTGTAACTGCTTTAATGTATATATTTTAACAGTGGAAACTGGAATGCAGGAGGTTAACTTCAGAAAAAATATCTGAAATTAAATTATTTTATAAACTAGGCCAGAGATGTAATGTCTATCCTAGTGAGCTTTCTGTATTGTCTTTGGAGTGAACTAATTATTACCTCTGAAAGTATGAAGGAATGTAATTGTTTTATGACTTCTAGCATCTGATAAGATCTGAGGTCTATATATTTTCACAGGTAGATGCTAAATACTGCTAGCTTCCAGTAGTGGGGGTTTTACCTGGGATAAAGTCAGATGGCAAGAAATTGTCATTCGGCAAGCTATCCCAGCTGTGATATTTGAGATAGTAATTTGAGAACTCTGTTAGCTAGATCATTCTGTACTCTGTCTTGGACCTGATAAGAACCATTCACCACACATCTGTCTTGCTCTGAAGAAATAAGTTTCTAGGGAACAGCAAAATTCTCTTGGATATAGTCAGGAATATAGCAAAGCTTAATTTAGATATTTTTCTTTCTTTATTTGAGACTCTCCTGCAGTGTTGTATTAAACATTTCCTGTGATTTTTGAACTCTGATGTCACTGTGAATATATATAGTGTTTTCTTGTTGTTTTATTGTTTATTATTAAATATTTTTAAACCTTTCGTTGTGGCTGATCTGTGTAGGGATATTTAAATTTTGAGAGTATTTGCATATTTATTTGGTGACACTGTATGGGCCACTCCTGATAGCCTTGCCCTTAGTCAAACTACAATTTGTATTAATATTAATATTACACAGTAAGATTTGACACCTTTTGTTTAAGGCCTTAAAATAGCTGATAGGGAGTTGGCTGGTGGGAGTGATAAGTACCTTATAGTCTGGACAAATGGGGGGCATAGCTAGTAAACCTGTGCTAGCCTTTTCCAGGTGTGTGTGTGTGTGTGTGTGTGTGTGTGTGTGTGTGTGTGTGTGTGTGTGTGTGTGTGAGCTACTTGGGCAGGAACATGAAACACTGGTTGGATAGAGGGTGCTGGAGGTCTTGGGCCACTCAGCTGAGATCTCAACTTTATAGCTGTGCCAGTGGGGAGTCTTATTTGGGGATCTGGGAAAAGAGGGAGAAACCAGCCCAAGACTGACTGTGGTCTCTGTGTGCTCTTAAGGGAAATTGCACTTGATGCAGCATGGTACGTCTGGAAATATCATGTGTGTACTTGTCATCCTACCAGTGTGCGTCACCCACTGTAGCCAGTGGTGAGGATTGAGGCTTCTTGATTACTGGTCCAATGGTGGGATGTCACGCCATTATCCAATAGAAATGTTTGAACCTTAATTAAAAAAATATTTAAATATTTATAGAAAAATAATTGTCTAATAAGACACTTTTTTGAGAATAATGTGTTGTTATTAACATACATTTTAAATTGCATATGATAAATATAAAAAACTCAAATTTATAAAATTTATTCAGTAAAAGAAATACAGCTTTACAGTTTTAAGATATAGAACACTATTGATGGAGATATCTGTGTTTAAATCTGGTAGTTTGTCTTCATTTAATAAGAGATGCCAATACAGCTCTCCAAAGTTAGACCTTTCTTCCTAATTATCTCCTGTTTCATTAAAGGGAACCTGTTCAAGAATAAAAAATACAAGTTACTTGGAGCATTAGTTTCATTAATCCTTTTGATCACCTATACAAGGTCATAAATCCTGAATTACAGAGCTTGTTCAATTTACCTTACAGAAAAAGATGAATGTTAAAAAACTAGCTAAGTATACCACCCCCTCCCCCCTTTGTTTTACACTTATATTTCTCATTACAATAAATAACTTTATGGTATCTACTTACACTTGCACTGGGGACATGACTTCTATTTAAACATACTCTTCATGTGTAAATATACCGTATCAAGATCGTTTAAACTCCTTTCCATAAGCCCTTTTAAATTGTGGTTCCCTTTGCATGCAAAAATGGGTCTAGCTCCCAATTTGTTAGTGTACCCAGTTGATGAAAATACTGCTGACCAATTTATCTCACAAATGTTCTGAACCTCCCCAGCTCTATGATTAAAAGCTAAAACTGTGGCCTTGGAGAAATCAGAAATTCCTTATTTACTGTGACTGCAAACATTTTTAGAATCTGGATCTGTTTAAAATAGGTGTGTAACCTTTGTATGTCTCCCTTGGAATATTTCATCAATAATGGGAACCAAAAATCAGGGGGATAACCTCTTTCCATAAATAAATCCCCGAGTTCAGTAAACTTCTTTTCAAACTTGGAATCATCTGAAACAAGCCTTGGCAGTCTTGCCATCTGTCTTTTAATCAAGTTTTCTTTTGCCATAAGGGTTGGATGCTCAAAAAGTGTAAACTATTAGAATTTTTTTTTTTTTTTTACAAAAATATTAGATTTACATTTCATATTGCAAAGGTCATTGGTTGTAAGAACATCCAAATAACTAATTTCAACAGAACATTTCTCACAAGTCAAAGTTATTTTGTATTGAAAAATTGTTCTATGTTTTCATAGAATCACATCATAAAATAGAAAATGTCATCTAAATGTTGTAGGTATACAGATATGAAAGAAGTAAAACTGATAAAAAATGTAATGCTTTTCCAACACTCAAATAACAGTATTAACAAAGACAGGTACAGAAGAGGCCATATTTTACCACTTTTGTTTGCCTATTTTGATGGTGAATTCTTTTAACAAAGTTGTTTTTCTAAACAATGCCCATACAATATTCCAGTAATAAAATGTCTTTATGCCTTCCTGTGTCCTGAAAGAGTGCTCTTCAAACTATCTGGAGATATACATAGCTGAGTATATTTTTCTGGCACTTCAGAGTTGTGTACTGGTAATTGTTGTTTGACTAATTTTATATCATTGCTGGCTGACTTCAGAGTTGTGCACTGTTATTTTTGCTTCACTGTATAGTTTTTTTTTTCATATCTCTGCTGAAGGTGTTGGTTTTCCCATACCCACCCTCCCTATTCCTGTGTTGTTTTTCCCATACCCACCCTCCCTATTCCTGTGTTGTTTTTCCCATACCCACCCTCCCTATTCCTGTGTTGTTTTTCCCATACCCACCCTCCCTATTCCTGTGTTGTTTAAATTTGGAGGCTTTTGCAGTTGCCTGCCCCCACCGTAGATTTGATCTGGGACACCCCCCCCAATCCCATCTCTTTACCTCATTCTACCTAATAGACTCCTTCTGCACTTTTTAGTCATTTTTAATTTAATTGCATTTTTAAACTGTTTGGTCTAACATTGCTACATACTCGTGTGCTAGCTTGCACTGCATTTGAATTGTTTTTACTGCTGTTTTAGCTACTTTTCTGTATATATATATATATATATATATATATATATATATATATATATATATATATATATACACACACCTTTCCTGTAACTGGTGTAGTCCAGATTCAGATTTGCTGTATCCAGGACTGTATGTAAGCTTCTGAGCCCCCCCAAGCTTTCTGTGTTGGAGGGAAGCCTTATCAGTGGGGGTGGTAAGCAATAGGTAACCTATCTACCATATAAGGAGTGGTTCTGGCCCAGAAATTGTAGTTACTGGCCATTTGGGCAGTTTTTCCATCTCTCTCAACTTTCTGATTTAAAAGCCCGCATTTGCACTGGTTTCCCTCTTTCCTATAACTAGTTTAGTCCAGATGCAGATTTAGTTTTAGCACTTGAATTTGCTTATTCGTGATCAGCACTTGTAAAGAACTTGTAAGCACTAAGTAACCTACTAATTATTACAGCACTCAGCCTTCCTCTTTACCTAGAAGAAAACAGTTTTAGTACTTAATTTCCTCACTTGCTTAGAGAAAAACAGCTCTTGTGCTCACTTTCCTCACTTATCTAGAGGAAAATAGTTTTTTTATTTAGGCATGTCCAAAGGTCAGCTCCCAGTGTTCTCTCCTATCTGATGAATCTGGGCATATTGGGGCAATGTAGAAATTGCCTCGTACAGAGACAACCCTCTCCTCCTACCACCCAACACTACAACCTGTGGGAGATGCGCTTATCTAGCCAAAATGGAGGTAAAGCTCTCTCCAATCAAGACTGAACTTGACAGTCATGAGGAGAAGGTAAACACTCACACCACACCACACTCCTCACATAGTCTCACTAAATCTACACCACCAAAATCCACACATAGAAACACAAAAACATTTGTGTAGGCTCTCAATAATAATCTGCTCAAGCAACAGAGACCTCCAAAGCAGAAATTCAAGCAACCTCCACCCCCCAACACAACCCAAATAACACATAGCCCGCAGACTCAGTTTGCCACTCAACCACAGCCAATAAGGCAAAACAACGTACCCAACACTAGTCATAGGTGACTCTATAGTCAGGCACACTGATGTCCCACTCACCAGGCTAAACAAGGAGAAGGTTACTGTCAGCTGCCTGTCGGGTGCCAGGATCCATCACATAACCCCTGCACTCAAGTCACTCCACAACAAGTACAAATATGACTTTGTCATTGTCCATGTTGGTGTGAACGACCTGAGATGTACCTCCTTGGACTACATGAAAAGAGACATGGAAGAGCTCTCTGATCTTGTAGCCCAGGCAGATCTGACCCTAGCCCTGAGTAGCATTGTGCCATCACCCAGAATGATGCCGCAGTACAAGGACAAAATGATTGACTTCAACAATTGGCTAAGCTTCTGGTGCCATTCTAAAGGGATCCAGTATCTGTCTGCCTGGGATGACATGGTTGACAGATCACGATGCTTTGCCAGAGATGACCTTCACCTGTCACCCCTGGGATTCTGGATACTGGCTAAGGTTCTTGCCGCCCCTGTAGTGCCTTTTTTAGGCAAGGTTCAAATGACAAATTCACCACCATAACAGGAACAGGCAAGCAAAAACTGAGGGTGATGCTACTCAGTGCTAGAAGTGTAAATCTCAAAATGCATTCACTCGAGGCACTCCTTAAAATGGAGAACATCGATATTTGTGCAGTGACTGAGACCTGGTTCAAGGCTACAGAGAGCACCCCTGCACCACCAGGCTATAACTCATACCACACCTTTCGGCCATGTAACCTGGACTGGAACACCAAAGGCGGTGGTGTGTCCATATTCATTAAGGATATCCACACCTCCAGGCTAGTTGTTCAGCATAATGCAGCCGAGGTTATCCAAGTGAAACTAACTCTGGGCAAAACTGTAATCCAAATTGTAGCTTGCTACAGATCACCCACCATGCCCCAGGATTCCCACTCCTCTTTTCTTGATGTACTGGAAAATGTTAGGGTTCAACCAAACACCCTAATAGTGGGCGATTTCAACTACCCCACCATTAACTGGGAAAACTACTCATGTACCAACTCCTTCGCTCAACGCTTTCTGGAATTCATAAACTCCAATGCCCTGGATCAACTTATCCACACCCCCACCAGGGGCAACAATATCCTAGATCTAGTCATTACCAACATGAGTGACCAGTGTTCCACACCTGAAGTCAATGCCTCATTGGTCTGATCGGACCATAAGCTAATTTCCCTAGATATCCACATTCTGCCCCCACCCCCCATTAAGGAAACCATTGTAAAAGATTTCTCCAAAGCCAACTTCATGCTTCTTAAGACAGAAGTGGTGAACTTCATGACACCCATGCAGATGGACAATACAGTTACGACTACTGAATCCTACACAATTGCACTTTATAAGCACTTACATGAGTGTATGGATCGTGCTATCCCAAACAGAACCAAGACGCTATCCTCCAAAAAAAGGAAGCCAATCTGGTGGTCCCCTGCCATAAACAAACTGTACAACAGAAGGAAGAAACTGTTGCAAAAGAGAGTAAAATCCCATGAGTGGAGGAGCTCCCTGGTCAGCCTCAATAAGAAGGTGCGATCCCTGATAAAATCCTCCAAAGCTAGTTAAGAAAACAAAATCGCCACTGATTCTAAAGACAGCCACAAAGCATTCTATAGCTATGTCAAGAATCTCAATGGCAACACTCATATCTGCTTTGAGTTACAGCACAATGGCACTAAATATAGAGACCCAACTGATATTGCCAACATCCTGGCTGATAGGTTCAGTGCTAACTTTACCCCCCTCTCACCCCCTAAAGAGCCCATCTTTGTACCGGAAGAATGCAAAGTTCCTGTCATCATGGCTGCACAGGTAAAAACCACACTCTCCAAAGCCAAGAACACAGCATCCATGGGACCAGACAACATCCTAGGCTGCGTTCTACACGAACTACAGAACGAACTGGCACCCCACCTAAGTACCATGTTCAGTCATAGCCTTACCTCAGACTTTGTGCCTGCTGAATGGCGCACAGTGACAGTTATCCCACTCCACACCGGGGGAGCCACCATGGACCCTGGGAACTACCACCCCATTAGCCTAACGAGCCTGGTCTGCATGGAACTTATAAACAAAGACATTGGTAATTTCCAAACTCTGGACCCCACCCAGTTCGGGTTTGTAAAAGGCAGATCATGTCTTCTAAACCTGATAGACTTCTTTGAAGCAGTCACCAAAGCCATAGACAAGGATAAGGTGGTTCACACAACCTATCTAGATCTTGCCAAGGCTTTCGACACCATCCCCCACTCTGGAATTATAGATAAACTCACTAAACTAGCTATAAATCCCTATGTCACAAGATGGGTTGCCAACTGGCTCACTGATAGAACCCATACTGTGAAAGTAGCAGACTCCAAATCCGACTTCAGACCAGTGACAAGTGGAGTACCACAGGGTTCAGTCCTGGGTCCTTTCCTGTTTGGTATCTACTTCTCTGAAGTACAGGCTAACACAGAAGGTCTTTGGCTAACGAAGTTCGCAGATGACTGCAAACTAGGAGCCATAGTCGATGTCCTAACTATGTGGACATCCTACAAAAGGGCCTCACTGAGACAGATGCCTGGTGTCAAAGCCATGGGCTCAAGCTCAATGCCAAAAAGTGCATTGTCATCCCCTTTGGTAAAACCTCTGTACCCATGAACTACAACATAGGTGGTAGTATACTTAACACTGACAGTGTGATAAGAGACCTTGGGACACAGGTGGACAGTAGTCTCTCCTTTGATAATCACATCACCACAGTAGTCAGGAAATCCTTCTACGTGGCACACCTCATCACAAAAGGTTTCTCATCCAGAAAAAGAGGTCATTGTTCCCCTCTACTCATCACTCATTAGACCCATTATAGAGTACAACGCCTCTTTTGGTATGTACCTCACAAGACATCTACAACAACTGGAAAGGCCGCAGAAATACATCACAAAGGGGATTACTGGCCTCAAACAGATGCCCTATGCAGACCGTCTCAAAAAACTCCAGTTTTACTCCGTCGCATATCGCCTACTCAGAGGTGATCTCTGCCTAACATACAAAGCTATGTCAAACCCAGAGCTGTTGGACATGCTCCACTTAAAGAAATCCCATTCCTTCCTAGCTACACGCTTTAGGGACCTAAACCTTGTAACCACAATAAACAGAACATGCCGGAGGGATAGATTCCTGTCCCAGAGACTTCCCATACTCTGCAATAAACTACCTATCTATATCAAACGAAGCTCCTCATTAGCACTCTTCAAGAAAAATCTTGATGATTGGATGGGAAATCGGAAATTCACCCCGGGATCACCTCTGTGGCTCTGCTCGACAGTGGCACAGGAAAATTATTTTCTTGTGTGGCAAAAGCCAGGGTACCTTTTTGGCTTGGCTTGTATAGGCCCCAGGGTCGATAGCCTAGTACCTCTCTATGAACCTATAATGGTTAGGCCCGTGGCAGTTAGCAGTACCATTCGATAATAATGTGAGGAATTACTGAAAACAAATCTTTCACGTCTATTATTACAAACACACTTTTGTCATTTAAATGCAACAGAAGTTCGTTTGTGCAACAAAATCCCATGAATTTTCAGTGTATGTGTCTTGTCTATCAAGAAATTCTTCAGTTTTTTGTTTACTAAAATGCCTAAAGGTTCTGTCTTAGAACCAGAAGAAAACATGAGGAACAATTTGATTTTTGTGAGGATTCTATGTATGGAGGGAATAACAGGGTGCCATACCTTCAGAAAATTCATAGTCATTGCTTAACCCATATTATTCATGCAAACATTTTAGCTACAAATCTTTTTTTATTGTAGGCGAGATTAATTTTTGTCTGTAAAATGCTTCATCATAAAAAATTCTAGCTTCTTTCCAGTATAGTTGTGACTATACCTTACCACTCTATCTCCTTTGTCTAGTTTCATAATCCATATGGATTTATCAGTTGACAAAGTATGTGAAATTCTTCTCTCATCTGAATAATTAAAAAATGTTATTCATATTTGCTTTCCAAGTTACAGATATCACATTTACATAAATTCTTGTAAATAAATGATATGGAGTAACAGAGGAGGGTTAAGTATACTAAGCCTGCTTAATGTTAGACTTCTGTGTTTACAGTCATTGTTTGAAAATAGTACGCTCAAGTTGAGTTTCTTTCTATGCAGCTTGAGCTCTACTAATGTGTCCACTACATTTGTCATTCATATAGACAAACGTAAAATTCTTTTGCAAAAGTTTAGTAAAATTGTGTCATCCATATCTATGTGGCTGTAGTAAATCTTAAACTGTTTACCTGAAATGTCAGTCCCAGTGCTTCTTCCCCTTACCTCGGCCTCCCATATCTTTCTGATAGGTCATGGAATCCTGGTTCCAATAATTTTGATAAAATAGCCATTTTGTTTATTGTCACTGTTTTTGTATCTGATATTTCTGGGCTTGCTGCTGTAAAAAAATCCTTTATTAACA
The DNA here is from genome assembly GCF_019279795.1 of Protopterus annectens. Lineage (NCBI taxonomy): Eukaryota > Metazoa > Chordata > Ceratodontiformes > Protopteridae > Protopterus > Protopterus annectens. The sequence goes on from NC_056726.1 coordinate 1,972,419,521, forward strand.
GGTTCCAGTGCACTATTGTCAGTAAGTCCAAAGGAGGGATCCTTCAAATCCTGCAACATCATCTTGGGGGCATGGAATGCTCTACTTATTTTTGCTAGAAGATTGGGGTAGATATATTTGTTGTCTTAGTCATTTTTATCACTTATAAACTTTTTTTCTTTTCTTTTCTTTTCTTAATATATCCCCAGATACTGTATCACCCAGAGAAAACACCAGCTCTGAAAAACATCATTCACCCCTATGTTAACCTGCAATCTTTACGCTCCTCCAATAAGATCTTAGCTCAAACTGCCAAAGCCAATAATTCTGCTGGGGATTCTCTATTCTTAAACTTTGTAGGTAAAATGTGGAACTCCCTACCGACCATGCTCACCTCAGAACCTTCACTCCTACAATTCAAAAAAAAGCTTAAACCCCATCTCAATACTCTCTGGCAATGTCCCTGTTCCAAACCTGATTAACCACTATCATTTACCCTTCTCTTACCTGACTATCCTTAACCGCTTTTTAACAAGGCGCCTCGCCTTTGTAACTGACCTATGTTTTTTTTTATATGCTGCTGTTATTTTTTTCCCAAGATGTGATGTATCTTTATATTGCATTTAGAACTCAACTATCTTCCTTTTTTGCATTAACAATGTTCATATGTCTGTTATGTACCTGGAGCTTTTCTCCCCGGGCCACCGCTGAAAATGGACATGTATCCAGTCGGACTCTCCCGGTTAACAAATGTAAAATAAAATAAATAAATAATATCTTTGCACCTAGAATCCACCTTTATAAAAGATTTCCAAAAATGTTGTTGTAAGAGGGACATAAGAGATCAGTCATGATCTGCTGTTGTAGTTTGTTGATCTCCGTCATCATCTTCCAAAGTGGCTTCTCATTCTCTCTTACATGTATACCCATTCTAAACCTATTTTGACAAATACATTTATTATTTTTTGATGCAACACTGAACTATGCAACAAACCATTAGGAAGTTTTCCTACCCTCATCCCTTTAACCAACTATGTGCTGCAATGATTGCCTGAAAAAGGCATAGTCTAGTTGCAAATTACAGTAGTTTTGCAACACTGCTTACAAATTTGTTGATCTTCAACGTAAGATTTTCAGTCCCTTGGTATGTTTCATCACCACTTGAAGTTTGGTTATTTATTGAGCCAATCATGTAATGTTGTTTGTGTATCCAGTATTACTATCCCTTTCACTAGTATTACTGTTATTGGAATTCATGTTAACAGGACTTCTGGCACACACTGCTTTACCTTGGCCATGCCCATCACCAAGATTATTATGTCCTAGATTGATGTCAGCGTATTTAGAATTACAGCATGTCATTTTACTTGAACCATAATCACCATCCACCTTCATTACTAATTGGATAAGTAGCTTAACCAAAATAGAAGGATAACTTTAATTTCTGAACTGTGCTTAGGGAAGATAGTGGAGGATGCAGGATTTTTCATTTTTTCAAAATGTCTTATGGTGCCAAGGTAAGAGTTTTTGAACAATCTGCAATACTCTACTTTAGCCTGGGTGGTTGTTAGTCTAGTTTCTTAAGACTGATGTAGTTATTATACATGCCTAGTATGGAGGATTGGCTTTCCAGTATAAATAGGAGCATACCCCTCAACCTCTTAGAGCAAGAAATCTGGGCAAAGCCATAAATAAAAGTGGGACAAAGGCCAAAAAATATGGACAATTTTTAAATATTGCTCTTACAAACTTAGAAAGTTGATAGAATAACAGGGTGCATATTAGCATAAATCTTCTGAAGGGCATGAAGTCTGAAACTCAAATGTCTGTCATTTTCTAACTTAAGTCTTTAATAATTTGCTAGTAATTTGCAAGAAAACCACAATTTTATGAAAAATGGACCAAAAATATGAGGCAGAAATTTGGACATTCTACGTAAATCTATACAGTTGAGAGGTATGCATAGGAGTCATGTCTGTATTTTATAAGCTTTCAGATTTTGTCAGTTATCCAGGGTGAGGGTGCAGCACATCTTGTAAGTTTTTTGAAGGGGTAAAGCCTCTCTTGAATAGGGAATAGCAAGTTGTACAAAGTAGAGAGGTTTGAAATATGATCAGTGCAGTTTGTACCTCTCAACCTCTTAAAGTAAGAAATCTGGACAAAGCCATGAAAAAGAGGTACAAACAGGGACAATTTTTAAATATTGATCTTACAAACTTAGAAAGATGATAGAATAACATGTTTTGCATTAGCATGAATTTTCTGAAGGGTATGAAGTCTAAAACTCAAATGTCTGTCATTATTTTCTAACTTCAATCTTTAATGATTTGCCACTAATTTGACAGAAAGCCACAATTTTATGAAAAATGGAACACAAATGTAAGGCGAAAATCTGTACAGTTGAGAGGTATAGTGCAGTTGTATATTACTAAGTTCAGCAATTAAGTTGTCTGTAAAGTTGTTTGGTGCTCTTCTACTGTGGACAGCTGTTGGCAAGAATTTCTTATGTTAGAAGGACTAGGAAAAAAGATCATCTGAAGAATTGGGAAGCATATGTGATATGTGTATTTTGCTTGGGTATATTTGTTACTGTGACATTAAGCAGTAAGAATTTGGAGAGGAGTATTAGGTCTGGTCCAGCATGATGCCATTTACATAAGGTTATGTGATATGGAGATTTTGTTAAGCTATGAGAATCTTAACCAGTTTAGTCTGTGATCCCATAAAATATTGGCTTCTGACCAGTTTTGTATTTAATATTTTTATATACTGTAGTTTATAACAAAGAAGTGGAAGATGATGGTGAAGTATACAAATGTAATTAACAATTTAACATGACCACTCAGTGCCATTTGGTCAAGTAGCCAATTTGGGTTATCATTAGCTGTTTGGTTACTTTTTTATATCTACTGGGTGGGATATTGCATTGTTTTTGATGAATAGCATAGTGTAAACTCCGTAGTGTGTGGACTAGGCCTCTTGTCAGAGAAGAATATATAGTTTGAATTGAAAAATGCTGGGATGTGGGAGGAGTCTTTTAACCATATTTCTGAAATGGTTATCAGTTTTGAAGGATGTTGCACAGTCCAACCAACACGTTGGTACCATTTTTTTTTTTTAATTTTGGTAATGCTACCCATATTCATATTGGAAAGTGTGAGGTTTTTAAAGTGTTTAGGCTGATGTGGTGGCAGTGAAGGCCTGGGTTGGAATGTATGTTACCAGTTTGTAAAAGTGAAATGGATATAATAGTTGCTAGATATTTATTGTGGCATATTGGTTGGGATTGTGGTGAAAGTCTGAGGTCAGAATTAGTGACTCTATAGTAAGGCGAAGAGAAAAATAAATATATGCCTTCCATTATGTAGGTTTTTTTTAGTGAAATGGCAGGAAAACTATTAGAATGGATGTCTTGATGAATTTAAAGGAATTCTTTATCATTAGGGTTGAAATGAAATGAAAACATTAAGAAGATGGTGTACAAAATAATTTTAAGAATAGCCATAATTATGTATGGGAAAACAGAAGAAGGCTGAAGTTAAGAAAAAATACTTTTTTTTGGGGGGGGGGGGGTTATTTATTCTCAAACTGGATAATGACTGCCCCCTTTCTCCGATGTCCCAGGGAGAAGAGCTCCATAGATAGAGTTCTTGCATCAGAAATGCTCAAATTCAATAACATTGATTACATATTGAAAACCTGTATATTCAGTGCATACCAAGTAGATAATAACTGAAGAACTAAGATATCTATATATATATATATATATATATATCTATATCTATATATATATATATATAGAGAGAGAGAGAGAGGGAGAAGGGAGAGAGAGAGAGTGTGTAACTGGTATACATAAAATTAATTAGGCATATATTTACAGTTTCTAAGAAAGAAAGAAATGAACACTTAGAGAAGAGTAAATAATTATTGTGAAAAGGGGGGGGGTAGAGGTGCCAATTTATTATTTCATGTACTGAGAGTGTATGGATTTATGTAGGTTGCATTATAGTGTCTTGCAGAGGTACAAGAACAGCCGGGTGATATTTGGTATTATTTAAAGATGTTAATCTGTTGTAAATCTTATTCATTCCTTACTGTTAGGACTTTGGTGCCATCCTCGAAACTGACACTGCCACTACCAAGCTCACGCCAGCCAAAAACTCTCAGATAAGACCTACCCACAATGCCCCTCTCATAGTCTCTTCAGATGTCGTTTGCCTCGTTCCGTGCCAAGGCTTCTCTCCGGCTAAGTGTAACTTTTTGTGGTTTTTCTAGATTTTAGTGTTTGACAGGTTTTTCTAGTCTAAGGTTATTTTACATCTCTACCTTTCTTATTTTCTGACTAAACCCTACCCACTACCTTGGTAGTTCTTTCGTACCATGATTGGTACTACTCCCTGTTCCCTACCTAGTAGGCCCTTCTTTTACCTTTTTGGTATTTCTTAATACCGTTGTTGGCACTCTTTCTAGCCTTATATATATATATATATATATATATATATATATATATATATATATATATATATTAAAAAAAAAGTCTCTTAACTATCCCTTTATCTTCTTGTTTGGTAGTTTAGTTTATTGTGTGGTAGTATTAGCGAGTTATAATGATGGATAAAGGCAAGCTTGGGTTAAGCAGTGTGATAAGTGTGGGTGTAAAATGCCCAACTCTGGTCATGCTCGGTGTGTTTATTGTTTGGGCGTTGACCACATTAACATTTCTTGTGACATTTGTTGTAGCTTCAGGAACCGTACCTTGGCTGAACACAAGAACAAACTTATTTTTAAGGGTTTGTTGAAATCACCCTTCGCGGAGGCTCTTTCTGAGACTGATGTCTCACCACCTCCTAAGCATAAGGATGTTAAAAATCATAAGGAGAAACAGAGTCCTTGGGTTCCGACATATCCGTCCTCCTCGGAACTGAGTCGACATCGGGCTTCTCCCGCGCCTTTGGCACAGACAGCTTTGGAACCAGGGTCCCTGTCTTCTCCCTTGGTGCCAACTTCAATTCTGACTCAGACTCCAACCACTGTACCAGCTTCGGCACCATCCCTCTCAGTGCAGACCTTGTTTTTGACACAGGTTCCGACCACTGTACCTGCATCGGCACCATCCCTGGCCACAGTGCCGATGTTTTACATGGCTCCACTGATACTGACACCGTCGGGTCTGAAGATCGCGCACCTTCCCAGAACCAGGTATTTTTTTCTCTTATGACCCCTTTTTGGGACAGCAATTTAGTCCATTTCTTGAGAGACCAGAATCTCCATCAGCAGCTTTCTTTAGATCCACAAGGAGTCTTTCGGGACAAGATGTAGTGAGGGTTGTGGATCAGCTTTTGGCAGCAAGAGGGTTACCCACCCTGGCTAGGTCTTCCTTTCCTCTTGGAATGGAAGCTCTCATGGCATATTCATCTGTATATCCTCCTCCGGCCTCCTCCCAGGTCTCTGAGACTTCGGTACCAATGGCCATCCCGGTGCATTCTGTCTCAGCTCCGATAGTGGAGGCTTCCCTGTCAGCACTGATTACTCTTGGTGCAACAGCTCCTTTGGAACTGGCACACTCTCAGAGCAGTAATTGGGCTGTCGGCACCATGGAACCCAGTTTGCGCGCCTATTTTTTCGGTGGTGCCATCTACGGCCACAGCTCTCCCAGCAGCTACTGGTCCTCTTGGAACTCCTCACCTGGAGGTGGGCTCCTTAGGGCAGGGTGTGTCCCTGGTTCTGAGGTCGTCCTTCTCGGTTCTGGGCTCCCATCCCTCCTCAGGTGGGCCTGATTTCCAGGTGATGGAGAGGGTCCTTGCTTCAACAGGCTCATAGTTGGCACCATTGGCATCGACACTAGAACCCCCCTCTAGCATGCAGCTGTCCTAACCCCCTACTCTGGGATCCCAGGCACGGGAGCGGCAAGATGGGAACCCTTTCTCCGGAGTCCTCCTCAGAAGATCCCACTGGGGAGCCACCCTGGAAGAAACTTTGCAAGAGGAAGCATCTTGATTCCTCTGAGGAATCCATCACTGAAGATACCAATTGTGATGAGGGAGAATGGTCCCCATGGTCTCCCCCAGAAGACGTCTCATTTGGAGACATTCTTGAGATCCTCAAGCAGAGGGAAGGCTAGAAGCCCTCCAACCCTTCGAAGGAATCCGTGTTCTTGCAGGCTTTCCATGCTCAGCCATCTACTTCCTGGGTGACCCCACCTGTGGATGAGCTCAGTAAACTTATTGTGCAGCATGCCTGGAAGGCCCCAGACAACTACAACCTGTCCCTCTGAGGCCAGATAAAATTTTATCCATTCTTGAAGACCAACCCAACTGGTCCAAACAACTGGTAGCTGATTCTATGGTCGTGGCAGCCGCCCCCAAGAGGGAACTGGCAGAAGATAGTTCCATTGTTAATGCCCCAAACAGGGAGTCTCAGGCTATGGACAGACTGGTGAATGGGCCCACGCTTCAGTGACCTTTGACATTCGGTCACTAAATTACCTGGCACACTTTACTCGCCTCCAAAGAGACCTAATATCAGAAATGTCTGCCTCTTTGGCGGGGGGTACTCCCTGAAGAGGTAGGTGATACTGTTGCCTCTCAGCTAGCTACCGTGGAATCCATCTTGAACTGCTCGATGCGCTTGATCCCTCACACTTCTGAGGTGGCAGCTTGAGTAGCCGCATCAGGCATGATCTTAAGACAGCATGCTTGGATGCATTTGTGTGACTTCGCAGACCCCTTTAAATCTTCCTTTGTCAATGTGCCTGTTGCCGAATGTTCCCTTTTTGGTCCCAAAGTTGGAGACACACTATCACGTAGTGAGAAGAACGGAAAGACCTTGTCTGCTGTGGGCATATGTTTTTCCACCCCCCAGAGATCCTACTCCAGGAATCAGAGGGGAGGAAAATTGTGGTTGAAGTTCCAAGGATCTTTTCATGACACTCGTGATGAGCAATCCCCCCAGGGCAGAGGGGCAACTCATCCGGAAGATGCACCTTTCAGGACAGAGGGGGTCCGCACAACCAGGGCGCTAAAGATTCCTTCTCTGGTCAACCCTTCCAGCCCTCCTTAACAGCCGCCCAATTGCTTTCCTCTGGAAGCAGTCGGGGGTCGATTTTTCTCTGCACCTACAGGCCTGGCAACTCGTAGCAATGCATGCGTGGGTGCAAAGAACAATATCCAGAGGCTACCATATCCCATTTGACCTTACTCCCAGACCCGTAAAACGAATCCCCGATGTTCCACCCATTCAGAGGGGAGGCTGCAGCCTTAGAAATCAAAATGCTGCTAAGAAAGAGTCATCCAACCAGTCCCACCAGACTAGGGAGGATCCGTTTTTGTTTTACTCAAGGTTCTCTTTATTGCCAAAACAGACAGGGGACTGGAGACCAATCCTGGATCTCAGCTTACTAAACAAATTCATAAAACCTCAAAAATTCTGGATGGTCATGCTACAGTCCATTCTCCCCTTTCTGGGGAAGGACAACTGGATGTGCTCTATAGACCTCCAGGATGCATATTACCACATAAAGATGGACAAACGCTCCCGGAGATTTCTCCGCTTCCGGCTGGGAGCCAATCACTATCAGTTCAGGGTACTGCCCTTTGGTCTCTCGAAAGCCCCTAGAGTGTTCACCAAATGTATGGCAGTTGTAATAGCTCATCTTCGACTACAAGGATTCCAGGCGTTTCCATATCTAGATGATTGGCTCCTTACCACCACGACCAGGAATCTTCTCATTCTCAAATTTCTCTTACACTCAAGGCCTTGCTCTTTGCCTAGGTATCACGATCAACATGGACAAATCACACATGCCTCCAACAAGAGGACGGGAATTCATTGGAGTGATCTTCGACACAATGTCCTGTCGGACTTCCCTTCCTCCTCAAAAATAAGAAGCCATATTCAAGTCGTCCTTCCACAGACATTTGTACCAGCATGCCTTGTACTACAACTCTTGGGCTCTATGGAAGCAACCATTACCTTAGTACCACTGGCGAGGTTCAGCATGAGACTATTGCAGTGGCTCCTTTCCTCACAATGGTCGATCTTAACCCACCCACTCGACCACATGATACACCTTACAAACCTTTGCAAGAAAGAAATGCTATGGTGGATGAAGCCAGAAACAAATCTTTGGTGTCGACCATTTTGCCTTCCCCAGCCCAGGGCCACAGTGACCATGGACGCTTCCCCGTTTAGGGTGGGCATTTCCAGGGAAAGACAGTCCAAGGCACTTGTACCCCCCATGGAGGCCAATTTGCACATAAATGTCCTGGAATTGAGGGCAGTTCTCTTAGCGTTGCAAGCATTCCACATATCCCTTCCTTCCAGGACCATTGCAGTTCAATTGGGGAACATGTCAGTCATCTGGTACATCAACAAACAAGGCGGAACCAGGTCTTACCCCCTATGTCGGGAAGCCGTGAGAATTTGGCACTAGGCGATGGCTTCCAACCGCTTTCTCATAGCAGTGCACATTCCCGGTAGTTCCAAGCTTATTGCGGACAGACTGAGTAGGAATATTTTGATGCCTCATGAGTGGTCCCTCAATCCTGTAATAGCGGATCAGATCTTCTGCCATTGGGGCAGGACTTGCTGCGACCTGTTTGGTTCACCCCTAAACAACAAATGCAGAAGATATTTTTCCCTGATCCCCCCTCAGGAGGAGTCACCGCGGGATGCTCTGACGCATGATTGGCCCAGGGGGTCTGCCGTATGCCTTTCCCCCGTTTCCCCTCATCCCAAAATTCCTCCAGAAAGCTCAAACATTGAGAAGCAGAGTGATCCTCATTGCCCCTTATTGGCCCCGTCAAGTCTGGTTCCCTTTTTTATGGCCTCATCTGATTCACAGCCCGTGGATCCTGGATTAGTCCCAAGGTCTGCTGTCTTATCCTCAGGGACTGATCCACCCCAATCTCCACAGTCTCAAGCTCACAGCTTGGTTCCTCCACTTCTGATGATTGCC
>NC_056726.1:1972435955-1972438455 GCF_019279795.1 Protopterus annectens
AAAATTAGTACAGTTTATACTGTGATTAAATAACATATTGGTAGTTTTGTGTCTTTTAATGTCACTTAGGTGTTCGGTGATACGTGTTTTTAGTTTTCTGATAGTTTTCCCTATGTAGAATGCTTGACATGCTGTACATATTGCTGCATAAACAACCATACTGGAATTGCAGTTACAGTGGCCTGGACATTTGAGGGTTTTCCCGTAATTATAAATGGAAATGTAGGGACCATCATTAATGAATCTACACACATGACATGAGCCACATTTGCTCATCCTAGAATGCCTAAGCAGATCACTATTAAAATTGTTCTCAAATACATTTTTTAAGTTTTTCCCTTTGCTGTATGTAAATTTAAGTGCAATTCCTAAAATACCTGAAAGTTCCACGTTTACATCTATAACACTAGTGCATGCTTCTTGGACGCTATTGACAATCTCTTGTGTTCTGTTGTTGAATGGAATAATAAATGTGTCACTTCTAGCTACAGTTACCTTAGGGGTAATCTCTTCTGATGTTTCATAAATAATGATAGGTTTATATTTAGTCAGCCTCATAGTTTTCACCTCCTTACTAATAGTGAAAACAAGATCGTAAGGGTAGCCTCTATCAAAAAACATACTCAAATTCCTGTTCAAACACTTGATTGTCACTAATTATTCTAGACAGTCTGACCATCTGGCCTTTGACCAGGTTCCTTTTTTGATGAAATGGATGACAGCTGTCGAAGTGTAGGAACGAATTAGAGTGTGTTTTCTTCCTGAATAAAGTTGATTCAATTCTATTGTTAACAACAGTAAGCTTAATGTCCAAGAATTCAACATTATCAAAAATATGACTAGTGAATTTTAAAAAATTAGTAGATTGTCCTAAAAACATAATAAAATCATTGAATTCTTCCTAAGATCCCCCCCAAAAAATCAAAATGTCATCCAAATAACGCAGATATAATAAAATCTTCTTCCAAAAAGTACTAGTAAATATGAATTCAGACTCCCATTGTGCTAAAACTAAGTTTGCATAAGTGGGGGCACATCTGGCCCCCATAGCAACACCTTTTTTCTGTATGTAGTAGTTCTTGTTAAAGTACACAAAATTGTTTTCTAAAACCAATTCAAGCATTTCAGTTAGTAAACGGTTTTTAGGGAAATTGAATCTTTTGTGTGTGTTAAGACAAGTTTCAAACATTTCCGTCCCCTTTTCATGGGGAATAACAAAAAAAAGATTAACAACATCTATAGTAGCCATAAAAAAGTTAGATTTAAAATCAAAGTTGTTTTGAAAATTCTCTAACTGATTCTAAACAATGCCATGAATCTCTGAGAATATGTGGTAAACTTTTTCAAAATATCTTTGCAATTAAAATCTACATAAGCTGCTAGAGCTTCTGTTTTTGAGCCTTTAGCTGACACTATGGGTCTGAATGGGGGGTGGTGTATATCCTTGTGAATTTTTGGAATCCCAAAGATTGAAGGTGTAATAGGGAATTCCACAGAGATGTATTTGAAAATATTGTGGTCAATTCTTGCATCCATCAAATACTCATAAATTAACCAATCAATTGTAGTGTATGCTCTGTTGACTTCGTACCTAGTCACTTTTTCATAAGTGTCATTGTCATCTAGTAAATCTGTCATTCTTTTGTAATAATCAATGTTCAGCATAATAACTACCCCACCCCCTTTATCTGGTTTCATAATCCTGTATTGGTCAGAACTAGTTAATTCTTTTAGGCAAAACTGTTCTGCTGAAGTCAAGTTGTATTTGGTGACAATTTTCTTATTTAAAACTCTTCTAATTTGGTTTTCACAAAGTTTCTCAAAGATCTGAATTAAAAAATGTTGTGGGGGGATAAAAGTAATGTGACGCTTAAGAGTAAAATATGCAGAATCTAAAATGAATGGTAAAAAAATATTTTTAAATTTAAAAGTCTGGTATATAGTTTCAGGTTAATCAACACACTACCAATATCTAAATGAAATGAAGGTACAAAATTAAAACCTTTACTGAATAGTTCTAAATAGTTCTTACCAAAATTGTGTTTAGTGTAGTTATATAAACTAAAACCTGAATGTGTTGTAACAAAACAGTCACCAAGTTCTTGGTTAATAATCAAATCATTTATGTTTTCATTATTAAGAACTGTAGTGTGAGAATCATCTATCTGTACCAAGAGTTCATTCTCTTTTCCCCCTTATTGTAATGATTGTGTGAAGGATATTTGTGACTGCCCTGTCCTTCCCTTATTCTTTCTGACCTCCTTAAGACTGGCTGATCTAAAAAAACTGATTGTGATTCTTCCTTATTGTTACTGTTATTTCTATGTGTTTGTTCAAAACCTGACATGGGGTTGTGCCTATCCTGGTTGTAGTGTCCCTGGGCTTGATTATAGTATTTCATGTTTTTATATTCAAGGTTGGCTGTATTTTTGACCTTCAAATAGGAGCCAAATCTATAGCCTACCCTATATCCATTCTTATCAACAGAACATCTGGAAAA
>NC_056726.1:1972445955-1972548455 GCF_019279795.1 Protopterus annectens
TAGAAGCATAAGGAATAATATTGTTGAACTTCATGCCTAGATTACCCAAAATAATCCTGATTATCTCACTGTAACTAAAACTTGGCTTACACCCAGCATAAACTACTCCAAAATTACAACTCTTCATTGTAATACCACCTGTAATGACTGTATAAACAGGAAAGATGGTTGTATTGCTTTAATATTTACCAACAACTGTCACATTTCCCCTTACAACAAACCAGTACCAAAATTCAGTTCAGCAGAGCTTCTTTTAATTTTTCTGGAATTGAACAATCATCAACAACTATGTATTACTTTTCTTTGCATCCTTCTTGGCAACAGTACAGTTATGTTGGATGGTATCCTGAATTCAATAGCCACAACAATTTCACAAGAAATACCACTAGGTGATGTGAATGTCATTTGGTTGGATGTAAAGTTTAACTCCCCTACATCTAGTGTGAACTTATTTGGTTTCACACAACTAATTAAAGGCCCACACATTGTAGCAAGATATCAAATTCCCCTATTAGTCTGGATCCTAGTATTGGACCTTAGCAAATATACCACCTCAGATACAATGTCTTACCACCTCAGTGATAATAACCCAATCTGTTCAACCAGACATCCCCCTGTCCACCTAAACAGCACTTTTATAAAACATACACACAGAAGTTCCAAGTTTAACCCAAAAACCTTCTTTACTAACCTATCATCCGTTAAATGGAACTTCTTAAAGATCCTCTCCTGAGATGATGGCTGTAAATGAATTCATTACAAGTTTCCTGAATAGCTTGCACCTCTTAGAAGGAAGAGACTAAAAATAAAAAAATACAGTTTGGCTATCCAAAAAGAGGAAAATGCCGATGCATGATAGAGAGAAATCATGAAAGAATGGCAAAATTATATAAAAAAAAATTCTTATTCACAGTACTTTGCAATCTTACTAAAAAGCAAATTAATGAAGACGAAAAACTATACTATAATAACTTTCAAAATAATAGGAAACACAGCCCTAAAAATTCTGAATAACCATTAAAGAAATCTTGCATCCCAGCCATAAATTCGACCCTAACACCTCTCCCAGTAACTAATCTCTTGAAACCACAGTACAGTTCAACTCCTATTTCATAGATAGTATAGCATCTCTAACCAACAATTTCCCAGATGTAATCCTAACCCTGCCCAGCAGCCATGTATCATCACATCCATTTTCTCTTTCAAACCTGTACCAACATCATATATAAACTACTCTTAAACTCAAACCATGCCCTATTTCACCTGATGATCTTCCAAGTAAATACGTATAAAACAGCAGCCATTGGCATTGCCCACCCTCTCTCAATCCTTATAAATAGGTCAGTCCAGGAACCTCACATTCCCTCTCTCTCTGGAAAAAGTCACACATTATCCCACTGCACAAAGGAGGAAATTCAACAGACAATACTAACTTTAAACCTATAGCAATCTTAACCCCCCCCCCCACTCCAAAATACTTGAAAAACATATTCAAAAACAATTGCTAAACTATCTATTGCAGGAAGAACTCCTATCTCCACACAGCAAGGCTTCTATCCTTCCCATAATACTAACACTGCACTTCTAAGCTCTATAGGTACTGTCAATAAAGTTACAGATAATGGCAAACCTGTCTCCTCCTTATTTCTAGACTTGTCTAAAGCCTTTAATACAGTTTGGTGCAGCAAACATCTACTTCAAATGTCCTCATTAGGACTCTGTGCCTACCTTCCATGGTTCAAAATCTACCTATCCAGTAGGTATCTGTTAGTAAAATGGCACTTCACCTTCTCTCCATATGTCCCAGTCACCATCTGTGTACCACAAGGCTCTATCCTTGGTCCCCTCATCTTTAACATTCTCACCAACACTCTCCATGCATCCAGCCAGCATGCCTCCCTAATACAGTACGCAGATGACTCCGCACTCATTTCCACATCTGACACCATGGCACACCTCCAAAAAATTACTCGGGAAGCTTTAACAGCAACTGAAATATAGCTTTGTAACCTGAAACTCAAGCTGAACTTTAAAATAAAACAAATTACTATTTTTCCCAAATCTCTCTCCAATGAAAAAAAAATAAATTTAAAGTCCTCGCTTGATAATATGACCATTGAAGTCACTTCTCATAGCAAATTAATAGGGATGATGATCTTAAATTTGACTTGCATATACGCAATTAGGTTCATAGGTTTGTAGATTAGCATTAGGCTAACTGCATTTATGTGCCATTTTAAACCTAGCCATTTACCCCATGTGGGAATCAAACCCGTGTACCTTGTGTCTGTAAGGTAAACACCTTGACGTTATGCCAACTTACCACCCCAATTGCATTGCATAAGAAAACCTCATTAAAAACCAGAGGTGTTTTTTAGAGCCAAAAATGTTCTCAGACGCAACTAAGGCCACACTTGTCCACTACTTATCTCATCCCCACACTTCTTTATGGTGCTGTTATACTTGCTAACCTTCAGGCATCACAAAATCAAAACTTGAACAATGTTGTAACAGAGTTACTAAATTTGCAGTAAATACCCCATTTTAGAACCCACCACTGTGTAGTACTAAAAAGCCTAAATTTGTTAGAACTACCCCACCAACATATGCACGACTTCTTACCAGCTATAAAATTATCCTGTATCCATCTGCTTGTCCAGCACTAAATACAGTAACATTCTACACAACTATATTCCTTAGTTGTTCATTATGATCCAGTGAGCAAAAATTCCTGTCTATTCACAAACCTATTAAATCTGCTGGGCATTTTCTGTAATTGTACCATTTTGAAAAGGCCCAGAACTCCTTATCTGTATCCATCAAGTCAATACTATCCTTCCCATCCTTCAAAACCTTTCTGAAAGACTTCCTAGCCAAAAGCTGGCTTAGTTCTTGCTCAATCCCAAGATAAACAATATCCCTAAGTGTGGAGAAATACATAATTCATACCTTACATCTCTTTACTATCCCTTCTTCATTCACTTCTTTACGTCTATGAAATCTCTCCCTGACTTTCTCCTTAAATATATCATAAGTCTCCTTTTCTGTCATTTCCTATTGCAATTCCTGTTCGTATTTTACTAACTTACATTTCAGCCAGTTTGTAGAGAAATTAAAAGTATGTAACTTTTAAATCATTGTCATATAACTTGTACCTACTCTTAAACAGTGTTTTCATATTATGTCTAATCTGTGTAATTATTTAAACTGTAAGGGTTTTGTATTGCTTTTAAAGACTGTAAAAGTATTATTCTTAGAATGTATTGTAATAATTTCGAGCTTTTCTCCCTGGGCCTCCACTGAAAATGGACTCCTACCCAGTCAGACTTTCCCTGTAATCAAATGCCAGTAAATAAATAAATAACTAAAATGTCAGGTTATCTTAATCCCAATGCTTCTGAGATTCATGTTGAGTAAATGTAAGCTGCTACTTGTTTTACAGAGTTGGGGTGTGCAGTATGCACTTTATTTAGAGAGTATGAAAGTGGTGTGTGGGTCCTAGGTTGGGACGGATATCGCCACTACTGTTGAACATGGACATAAAAAGATAGTTATAGGATTATAGCCATTTGTATTTATGCTTGTAGTTTAAACTGTATTTCTATACTATGGGGTCATAAGATAGATGTCTGTAGTTAAATGTGCTGGCGCAGACAGTTGGGCATATATTGGGTGATATGTTAAAAAGGTAAGAGAAATGTATTCCACATTATTGGGGTTGGTGGGTACTAGACAGGTGAATTGAAGAGCATGACAGGATGTTGTGAGACAAAGAATGTTTAGTAACTAGAATGTGTGTGTGTGTGTGTGTGTGTGTGTGTGTGTGTGTGTGTGTGTGTGTGTGTGTGTGTGTGTGGTAAATGAGCATCATTCTGGTGAAGGAATGTGTTACAAGTAGAAAAGCAGTGTATGGTCTGTTTGTATGGGACTGTAGATAGGTGTTGTGGCAGGTGACTGTATCTGTGGTAGTGGCCCTTGCAGTATTTGATGGTTATGAGTGGGCTGGAGAGTTAGAGAAAAGTTAATGTGGTAGGTGGTGTAACAAATATGTTCCTTTAGGTTTTGTTTGCAGTAAGTAATATAAGTGATGTTAGAGCTGATTAAGTATAAAATCGTGTTGATTATTTTTAAGTGCATTTTGCAGATAGTCTACATTAGAGAGGGAGTGATGCGGTATGAAATGGATACAGTTTGATTGGGTAAGAGTAATAGAAGGATGTTTTCTATTGGTTGTTTGCTGTGCAGGTAAAGCTTGGTGAGTTTAAATGTAAAGTAGGTGTGGTGGGAGAGAATTGAGGGTAGAGTGGAGAAGCAAAATGAGAGCGAGTGTAGCAATGGAGCAAGACTCTCCCTTCCAGGTTGGCATCTTTCATTTTAAAACCGAGTTAGAAGGTCACACTGAAAAAACAATCAGAAAAAACTAAATGAAAACTCCAGCCAAGCTAGAACTTCCAATGAGTGACCTCCCAAATCTTCTGTAACAGAGGCACATGGGGGGATATATGCAAATGACCCCCTATGAACATCAGGTGTTTCAGCTATATGGCGATTCTGATTGCCCATGGCTTTTACATTTGAAGTCGTTTTAATGGACAATTTCAGGCCAATAAAGCCAAACCCCACTAGCTACGGATATGCATATTTTGGTAATGGACAATTTCAGGCATGCTGACGAGGTCATAACAAGGCCAAAATACGCATATCCATAGCTAATGGGGTTTGTCTTTATTGGCCTGAAATTGTCCATTAAAACTACTTCAAATGTAAAAATCATGGACAATCAGAATCGCCATATAGCTGAAACACCTGATGTTCATAGGGTCATTTGCATATATCCCATGTGCATCTTTCATTTTAGAGACAGTGCTTATTTCCATAGCAACAAATGTGTTTTTTCAAATTGGTAGAAGAGGAGAGCTTTTAAAATGGAGAAATAATATCTTAGACAGTATCTTAAAAATTAGATGAGCAGGGGAAGAAATGTGTGGTAGAGGAGATTTTGTGACGGGAAGTTGATTAACTGTGGTTAATAGTGTTGATCCTCGGCTGGGGTGCCTTCTGTGCAGAGTCTGCATGTCCTCCCTGTGGTCACGTGAGTTTCCTCCCACATACCAAAGACATGTAGGTGGATTGGACACTCTAAACTGGCCCTAGGCGTGAGTGCATGCGTGTGCCTTCTGTGGAAGGCTGGGCGCCGGGTTGGCAACTTGACATAGTAAAACTCCACTGCCAGTCATGAGCGGACAGGTGATCCACTGTGGCGACCCCTAACCGGGAAAAGCTGAAAGAAGAAGATGTACATGTAGGAATAGGATGAGTTATTTACATGTAGGAGGAGAAGTTAGACAATTGGTGAGCTTTTATTGGGAATGGGAGTATATGGGGTGAAGATCCATACGTATAAAGGAATGAAGTTAGGGGTAGACGGGACTGGGGCTATGGCAGGAGAGCACAGCAAGCCCACACCAAGTCTCAGTGGAGGTGGTGAGCGGAAGCAGAGCACTAAGAGAAGGAAATTAGGGTTGTATAGTGCAGCGAGAAGATACAAATATGAGCAACTGTAGTAGAAAAAAAGAGAAAAATAGGTAGCAATAAGTAGGTAGGAAGGGTATTAAGGAAGTGTGGGTAGTAGTTAATGGTGTAATCTGAACAAACAAAACAACTTAAGGGGAGACCCAAACTGAGAACAGAAATGTAGGAGATTAGTCCTCAGTATGAAACCACGACAGTCCTTAATGAAGGTTTGATTTGATATGAACACAGCTTCTTTGCTGGTATTAGCTGGCTGTAGAGACTCTACCCTGGAGTCACAAGTTGCTTAGTTCGAGAGAAAAGGAAGTTGTGCTGGAGTGCAAAAACTGTTCACTCCATTTGTGAATTAGTAGGTCTTGCAGATGGAAAAGTTCTTTAGTGCTAAATCCGCCACCCTCCTTGAAATAGAAAATCCAGTTTTACAACGTACAAAAGTTTGGTCAAAGAGCAACATGACTATAAAAGCAGCTACCTGTATAGGTAACATTTATGCAGAAATCAACATGATGCATTTTTAATTAATGAGGTTGGTACATTTATGTTGCTTGCTCCTAGTATTGAGGGATAGAAATCTGTTTTAGCAGTGCTGGAGAAGCCTGAGATAGCAGTATTACCTTAGCTTAAATTCAGACAGACACCTTGCTCAGTGGCAACGAAGACTGAGAAGTCAGTTTTCTGAGCTGTAGATTTCCATGACAGAAGAGCTGAAAAAATGCAGTCAGTCTTTTAGTTTTTTAACTAAGAGATGTGCCTTCATTGTTCTCTCCTCTTGACTAAGTCATATTACAAAAGGTTAGTGAAAATCTTTTGGTACCTGTGACACTTATGGTACCAAACATAGGTTGGAGTTCTTGACTGAGCAGCCACTAGCTACTTCATTACCTGTGATAGCTTTTTCGAAAGCCAAAAGAAGCAGTTGTCCTTCCCTCTTCCTTCAAAGGAGATAAGTTTACATTTAATTTTTCAACACCTCTCCCTCTAGTGTAGTATTTTGCAGAGTGCTTTGAGCTTCAGTTTTAACAAAACATCCTCTTCTTTTTTTAAACTGTAGCAAACTGCTTTCTACAAAATATCAAACCATTGCTGCAGTTTATGCCACATACAAAGTGCTAAATTGAGTATTTCAGTTCTGACCACAATTGCAGTACTGTCATTTGAATGCCAGTAATGCAATGCTCTGAAGACTGATCAGCATCTTCTGATCATGCCTCATAATACTGTGCACCCAATCTGATGTTCCCTTCACACCTCCCTAGGTATGCTACTGACTGTTGTAATGAGACTGTTAACACTATTGTAGTAGAAACTGAATACTTGGTGTCCCAGCTGGTGTGGGAGATTTGAACAGTGGTAAGCTGTTTGGTTATGTTCCTTAACACAATCTTTAAAAATCAAACAATCAGTAAAACATTTGCTTTAAGTTGTTGTTGTTGCATCTTTCGGCTTTTCCCGGTTAGGGGTCGCCACAGTGGAACTCCGGTCCGCTAATGATTGGCAGTAGATTTTTACGTGCCGAGTTGCCGGCCCTGATGCACAACCTTCAACGAAGGTAAGCCCATTCACGCATGTCTCCACACAGAAGATGCTCTAGCTGATAATCGAGCAGGACAATGTCTTACTGTGAGGCGACAACGCTGCCGCAGCACCACCACCACCGCAGTTATTAAAAAAATAAAAAAAAAATAATAAAGTATTCACAACATCTTATTCTGTAACTTTTATTCGAGCAAGGTAGATGAGCTCTGAAAACCTGGTCAAGCAAATGAGCTTCAAAATCGAGTATGACTATATATCATCAAACCAAGACATAAATTAACATTCAGCATATTCAAATAATTTTTCAACATATTCAAATATATTCAAATACGTAGTAC
Organism: Protopterus annectens; assembly: GCF_019279795.1. Lineage (NCBI taxonomy): Eukaryota > Metazoa > Chordata > Ceratodontiformes > Protopteridae > Protopterus > Protopterus annectens. The sequence goes on from NC_056726.1 coordinate 1,972,453,362, forward strand.
ATGGTATATTCAAATACATAGCAGATGCTTAGTGTTTAATAGGGTAAAAGTGGAGTCCTTATTATTATTAATTTTAAATCTTTATCACTTATTTTATCATTTATTTTATCCTGTCAATTAGCGCTGTTCATTGATGTTTTCATGTGACTGCTGTGTGGCCAAATTAAAAATCAAAAAATCAGAAAATTGGGGTAAGCAACATGACAGTATGTGTTTTTCTTTGTTGCTTTGTCTGTTAATAGTAATATTATTCAGTGGACTCTCGTGGGATTCTTAATAGAATCCATTCATAATCCTAGAGAATGTGGAACTGCTGAGGAGCATTAGGATCATGTAAGTAAGGTAGACGTATGGCATGGAGTGAGCGCAATTCATTGTAATTGCTTAAAAGAATTGGGAGTGAAGTGGGGATACTTATGTTCGGGCGGCTAATAGAGATGCATGGGTGTGGGAAAGGAAAACCAGTGAGGGGAGTGAGTAGGATAATTCAATCCATATGGTGTGGAGGAGAATGGGAACCAATGGAACTATAATGCCGTCATCTTAGGCCACCATTGCGGTGCTATGGGTCTGGCCTGGGTAAGACCTGGTAGAGGAGGGCAATAGTAATGCCACCAAAAATGTGCGTCCAATAAGAATAGAAAACATTGTTGTCGTGGGAATCTAGTTATTGGTATAGTACGGAGGACGAGACAGCCAATTAGATAATGGGGGTGTGGGCATGGAGCACTGATAGTAGGTAGGTTTTGTGACGTAGGAAAAACCTGTCCCATAACTGATAATCCGTGATGAAAATGGGAGGGGAGACCAATGGGAAGTAGGTTTAGAGGATGCCGCCAAAAGGAGGAAGCCAATGAGTATTTAATAGAGAGAGCCAAATGAGGTGGCAGGGGTGTGTGGAGAAGGGAGGGCCTTCAAAAGGGACGCTGCCAGGTGAGACGGGACCAATAGGAAGTGAACCTAGAAGATGCTGCCAAAAAGAGGTAGCCAATGAGAATTTACTAGAGTGAGCCCAATGGGGTGGCGGAGGTGTGGAGAAGAGAGGGCCAATGCCGGGGCCTTGCTAGTTGAAGCCTTGCAGTCTGGGGAGGGGGGGGCATTTAGTTCATGGGTGTGTACTAGGCTAATGGCCCTGGAGCCTTTACAAGCCTAGACCATTGAATTACCCTGGCATAGTGCCAACCAACCTTGGTTCCCAGTGCCTCTGTCAAGTAAAGCCACTGGAGTGATCCCCAGGGTAAATTTTCTATTTCCTATCCACTCATCAAGATTTCTCTTGAAGAGGGCCAGTGAGGTGCTCTGTTTGACATGTATTGGAAGTCTTTGCCATAGCATGGGCAGTCTCTGGGTTATGAACCTGTCCCTCCAGCATGTTCTGTTGATTGTGGTAATGAGGTTGAGGTCACTGGAGCATGTGGTGCGGAGGGATTGGGATTTCTTTAGATGTAGCATTTATAACAGAGTTGGGTCAGACATGACTTCGCAAGTCAAGCAGAGATCACCTCTAAGTAGGCGATATGAGACTAAGAATAGTTGGAGTTTTTTGAGTCTGTCCATATAGGACGTGTTTAAGGCCTAGGATCCAGTTTGTGAGGTACTTTTGTGGCCTCTCCAGTTGTTGCAGGTGTCTAGTGAGGTACATGCCAAATGGGGCATTGTACTCGATGATTGGCCTAAAGAGGGAAGAGTAGAGGGAGACAATGACCTCTTTCTTCCTGGATGCAAAACCCTTAGTAGTGAGATGTGCCACATAGAAGGACTTTCTGACCACAGCGGCAATGTGATGGTCAAAAGAGAGGTTGCTGTCAACCTGTGTTCCTAAATCTTTTATAACACTTTCTGTGTTTGACGAATAATGTGGTGTGCTCAAAGATGACTGATTGATAAATGCCTGTGGAGAGGAGGGATTTGGGCAGAGTACCTAACTGCAGTGGGTAGCTTACCATGATGGGGGGTGGGGACATATGGAACAAATAGGAACAAGCAGCAGTGAAAAGAAAAAAATGAGAAGTAAAAAATAAAGGTAGCTAATATATAAAAGTGAACTGACCAAACAAGGATCCAACATGAATCAGCCACTGATGTATCTGTATAGATGTAAAATATAAAATAAAAACATAAAGAACATCAAAATTAAGTATTGTACATCTGAGTCATCAGACCAGAAGTACAGAGCATAACCAGTCCCCAGTCCCACATTCCATCGAAAGCAGACCCCATGAAACGTGTGGTCTAGTGGCCAAATGCAAAACCTTAAAAAGTAAAACTAAAACTTGCAGAAATCAGGTAAAAGAAGAATTTGATCTTGTTGAAAAGGGGGATCACGAGTCTCTCGTATAATGAGCATTTAGATTGAACTTATAATTTACAAACATCATTCAAAGTTTGAGTTTAAAAACAAAACCAAAACAAAACATAATGTAATGAATAAAGCCCATTAACATTTATGTATGAAGATGTCCATAAAAATATGGTAGTGAGACCACTTGGAAATGGCAAACGTACTTTTTTTAAGAAATAAAGAACGGACCCAGTTCCGAAGTCATTCTTTGGATCAAATCTGTCCGAGTTGAGTTTAAATTTCTTCAAGAGAACCCTTACCTTGTAATGGCATGTCGTGCACGTTGTCAAGCCTTTATATTGGGAGAGCAATATTAAATGTTAAAATAAAAATGAAATGAATTAAACTATTAAAACATTAAAATATTAAGACATTGATACATTAAGAAGATGGATGACACCTTAGAAAGGATATATCAAATGTATCTAGAATCAATAAAGTCTGAGTTAAAATTAAAGTTAAAGGGTCCCAGGTGTTCGCCGTTGGGTGAGCGCTTTTGCCAAAGCTTCCTCAGATCTGCCTGCGATGAAATAACAAAATCACACAACTGAAAAACAACTGTGCTAAGATCATATTGAGACCAAGAAGGAAAAACAGGAATGAAAAATAACAAAAAAGAACCATAACTAGATTAAATTAGCCTAAGGTCCATGGTTGATCAGACAAGTGGTGTATGGTGTTCAATAGTAAGCGTGGTGAAAGAGTTTCCTCAGGTTAAGAATGGTGTTAATTGAGATCATAGTGTTGAGGCCAGGAAGTTTGTTGGCTTCAAGTTTGTTGCCAGGTTAATTCCTTCTTCTCCAGTTTGTCATCATAGTTGCTCTGTAATTCCTCTTGTGCTAGATGTTAGAGTACATGGAAGGAGAATTGGTCATGGTTAGGAGAACTTAGGCTGTGTTTAGCGAGTGCATTTGTAGTTTTCTTTTGCTTAATATCAGTTAAGTGCCTAGCAATCCATGTTTTGAGTATATTAATCGTTTTACTGATGTAGAAAACATTGCAAGTCTTGCACTGAGCCCTGTACACAATCCCTTTTATGTTTGTTACTGTGTTCATTGCTTTTGTAAATCTTTTTTGTATTGGAGCATAAAAAGTGGGCTTCTCCGCTTATTAGTTTACAGCATGAGCAGTCTGGTGGTCTGTATCTCTATGTGCCTTTCGGTGAATCAGATGGTGTGTCCGTAACATTCTTCTTCTGTTCAAAATCCCTTAAATTTTTGTTATGTTGTATGTTGAAACTGAGGTTTTTGGGGACAATATTCTTTAGACTGGCATTGCTGCTGAGGATCACCCAGCTGTTTGTGATGCATTTTATGATGTCCTTGCTGTCTGAGGAGTAAGCAGTCATGGAGATGTTGAAGGTTGTTTTATTGAGTTTTTTCTTCCATGGTCTATCATGGGGGGGGGGGGTGTTTGGGAAATCTGAGTTCCCGGGTTTTGAATCTCTGATGGGGCTGAGTACTTCATTAATAAGCCTAGCGGAGTAGCCCCTTTCCAAGAAGTCCTTTTCTAGCTCTATAAGGTTTTTCATGAAGTCAGCAAGCTCTTTTAACACTCTGTCCATTCTTATTCCTTGCAATTTGGTAACATTTTTTTAGTGATGTAGGGGTGCATGCTACTATTGTGCAGGAGCAGATTAACCCTTGTGGGTTTTCTGAACAGGTTGTTCTTGGCCGGATTTAGTAATTGTCAACTCCAGGAAGATAGTTTTTTTTCCCTTATCATGTGTATTAGTGAATTTCAAGAAGTTTAGAGAGTTGTCAATATGCTTGTAGAAATCCTCCAATTCCATATGATGAAGATGCCATCGATGTTTCGTAGATAACAGCCCATTTGACAAAAGAAAGGGGAATTGTAGATGTTTTCCTTTTCCCATTTGCCCAGCACTGTATTTGCTAGGCTAGTGGCAATGACAACCCCCATTGTGATCCCTTTCTTGTGGCAGTAATAGTTTCCGTTAAAATGGAAGTAATTGTTTTTTAGTAGAGCCTTGAGGAGTTTCCCTACTGTTTCCGTGCATGTGTAAGTCTCTGTGGGTTGCAGGCTTAATTCTTCTATCACTGCCCTGATACAGTACTCATGTGGGAGTACTGTATACAATGCTTCTATGTGTATTGTAACAAGTATAGCGTCCTCTTTGATCTGAACATTCCAAATTTTATTTACAGAATCCCCAGTATCCAGAATAAAAGATCTATTCTTTTCAGCGAGAGGTCTGATCATCACTTCCAGAAAAGTGGAAAACGATTCTGTGATACTGTCCCTGCTTGCAATGACCAGTCTGTAAGGAGCGTCATTGATATTTTTATGGGGCTTGGGGATTCCGAAAAAGTTAGGAATCCATGGGTGGTTGACCATGATGAAGTTCAGTATGTTCTTACTAATAAGTCCGTCTTCACTAAGTGACTAAAAGTCCATCAGAAGATCTTTGTAGGCCATTTTTACATGTTGTAGGTCGCTATGTTCATAGTATATATCATTACTGAGCATTCCATTGATTCTGTAGTTGTAAAAAGCAGTGTCCATGACTAATTCCACTGCCTTTGTCTGCTTTCATTATTCTCCTAGACTGGTCGTTGCTGAGGTCCTTTAGGGTCTTTATTTTGTGACAGTTTAGATTGTATAGTCTTTTCCTTGGCTTTTTCAAAATGCTTCGTATGTCTGCCTCTTGGGAACATTATACTGATCTGTCCGATAGGAAGTGCATATCACTCCCTCTAAGATGAAACTGTTTCCAGTGTTTTGGGTCCCAAATTCCATGGTAGAATTTCTCCTCTTTATAAACCATTTCAAGAGTTATGGGAAAAAATTAATGACATCTAGATTCTAAACCACCCACCCATACATTGGCTGTTTTATTATATGTTTGACAAGAAAAAGCTTTTATCTAGTAATCTGAAATCAGACTTTTAACCATAGCAGCTCTACAACTTCTGAATCACCCAGTACATCTTCAATTCCTGCAGGTTCTTTACCTCTTACTAAGGAAGTGAGGTTGTTGGAAAGGTGCACAGAGTATTTATACTTCTGTTACCTTAACATTTAGAGATCATAGGTATTTCTGTCATATCTTTTTACATTTGTGATTTACAAAGTGTAAATATATCAGATTCTAAAGGTAATGAGGATTTTTTTTTTTAAATAAAAACTGTTGAGTCTGAGAGTCACCAGGCAATAAGGTGTTCCCCTGCTGGGACTACTGCAGCTGCTGTGACTGATAAAGTAAGTACATATATGTGCTTGGTTTGCATCTGAGAATTTACTTAAGGATGGTAAAGCTTAAGTCTTGAATACTCAAGTTACAGGAAACTTCCTGTTTGGTGCTGCTTCCTTGAAACTGTAAAGCTATGGAAAGATGAAGGAAAGATCTGATGTCATTTTCATTTGTTCCTTAACAAATGGGTTGGGATCCACTCCTCTGATCCAACTTGGCCACTTTCTTTACATTCTAAGATACAGCTCTGAAGCTCCTCCCTTATCCACAATGCCCATGATCACTGTATTACCTCAGATCTTGTTTGCCTCTCTTCAAGATCAGTCGGGATTGCGACTTCTCGAGCTGTAGTGGGATGTTTTTGTAAGTGTATAGTTAGTATTTTTCTCTTCCTTTTTCTAGTGTCTTTATAATTTTAGTGTGTATTGTCTCCCTTACCTCTTTTTCCGATGCTCCTATCTTTAAGGTAGGCTTACCTTATCATAGTTGGTAATTACTTATTTCCTTACCTCCTTTTGAGGTATTCTTCACCTACCATAGTTGGTAGCTTTGTCTTTCTTTTTCTGTCAAAAACATTTCTTTTTTTCTATTACAGTTGCTGTAGTTTAGTTTCTGCCTTGCTAAGCTGTTTCTAGTATGGCTGATAAACCTACTGGATTTAAAAAGTGCACTTCCTGTGGGAATAAGATCCCTAATTCTGATGCCCACAGGGTGTGCATGTATTGTCAGGGGCCTGCACATCTAGACACTTCCTGCTCTATTTGTGCCACCTTTAATGTGAAGACCTGTATTGATTGCAAGAATAAGTTGATTCTTAAAGGACTTCTTCTGTCTTTGGCTCCTTCTGCTGGTATATCTTCTTCAGGGGCCCAAACCCCCTCTCAGAAAACTCAAGAGACTAGGGAGCATAGGAAATGCTCCTCCTCCAATTCTCCTCAGTCAATACCTTCCTCTCAACCTCTTATACAGGTATCTAAAACCTTTAATCCGAAAGCTTTGGATCCTAAACCTGTTGCCACTAAGTCCCCTCATTTACGTTCCCCAAGATTTTCCCCGGAGCCAGTCTTTCCTATATTAGTCTCCCTTCCTCCAAGATACCCCTAAAAAGTCTTCCAGGCCACCATCCTCTTCATCATCTGTTATGTCCTCCCAGAGTCTCTAAGTCAGAGGTGGACAGGATGACAAGGAAGCTCCTCAGAACACAGACTCAGGTAGTAGTTCTGTTGGCTCTGTCTCCCATTGGATCCATAAGCCTTAAGCCTGCCTTCCAATCTGTACATGCTCCTTCTCTGATCCGACTTGCTGTTTGAGTCCTTGGATCCAAGAGCCTTGAGAGTTGAACCATCTGATCTGAAGGCCCTGGCATCCTCGACTCCGACTACCCTAACCCGATTGGCTCAGACTCTGTTGGAGCATGATGGCTCTCGCAGCCAAAACATCAGTGCCAGATCCAAGGGGTTGACTGCTACTCTGAATTTTTTGAGCCATTGCTTCATGTCTGAGCGTCGGCATTCGATAGTTCAGCTCTGACTACCCCTTTGGATCCAAGGGTCCGAGGGCCACAGGGGTTGTCTGATCCGAGAGTTTCAGCTCTGGTAAGATTGCCCTTGATGTGTCCTGGGCACTCTGCTTTCGAGGTGGTAGAGGATATCATTTCTACCTAGACTGGCTTCAACTCTTCCTTCTTCAGATTCATGCCTCCAACCTCCTTTGAATTCTATGTCTGTTTCTCATCCTACAGCCCGTCTGTTCCTATACTTCCCCAGAGCATTCCATTAAGGAGGTCCCTTGGAAGAGGTCATGCAAGAGTAGGCATCTGGATTCCCCATAGGAATCCCTCACAGAAGACACTGATTATGATGAAGGGAAAGGGTCCCCTAGATCTCCATTGAGGTTGTCTCATTCGACAAAAAGGTGGTTGGTCTGCCCAAAACCCTTTACAGGAGGAATCCGTGTTCTTGGAAGCCTTCGGGTCTGGACATTCTACGTCTTGGGTTACCCTAGCTGCACATGAGCTGATAGACCTGGTGTCCTGCAACTTGGGTGGAACTGGACTCCATAGAACCGATACCTAAGCACCCAGACAAGGTTCTTAGTGTCCCATTAGACAGTTTACACTGGACAAAGGGTGTTCTGTAGATGCCATGGTCGTTGCAGCAGCTAGTAAAAAGGAGTTAGCTGAACATAGCTCCTCTGTCCATCCCCTAACAGGGAGTCTAGGGCATTGGACAGGTTCAGGAAGCAAGTGTTAGCATCGGGGACCTTCACTTTATGGCTGCTAAATAATTTGGCGCATTCCACAAGGTTACAGAGGGACTTAATCAAGGAACTCTCTAACTCTCCCTCAGAATCCATATCCATAGAGAAACAAGTCTTTTTCCTCACGATTGGCCATGCTGCAGTCTATTACTAACACATCCATAAGGTTAATCTCACATGCAGCTGAAGGTTCCTCATGGGCCGGTTCAGGCACAGCCATTAGGAGACATGCCTGGATGCAGTTGTGTGATTTTGCAGAGCCCTTTAAGGCGTCATTCATCAATGCTGCCTTTGATGTATCTTTCTTATTTGGACCAATAGTTAGAGACACTCTCCCACAGTGAGAAGGATGTAAAGACCCTGTCTGCCATAGGAGTCCGCTTTTCTAATCTGCAAAGAACCTTTTCCAGGAAACAATGCAGTGATAAAGCGTGGTTGAGAAAATCCCAAAGGCCATTCCAAGAATCACATGGAGATTTTGCCCAGAGGCAGAGGGGGAAATTACTGTAATGGGAGAGACTGCCCTCATAGCAGAAGGGCTTACGGAATCAAGGTTCTCAAGATTCTTTCTCAGATGGGTCTTCTCAGCACTTCTGAAAGGTTACCCCAATATACCTCTCTGGAGGCAGTCAGGGATGCTCATCTTTGTACCCAAAAGCCTGGGCAGCCATCACACAAGATTCTTGGCTGCAAAAGATCATATCCAGAAGATACTTCATTCCCTTTTCTCAAGTTCCTCCACAGAAGAGAAAGTCTCCCTGATGTTCCACCCAATCAGCTCTAGAAACAACAAGCAGCTCTAGAAATTCAAAATCTTCTGGACAAAAGTCATTCAGGAGGTCCCCCAGACTAAAGAGGATCCAGAATTTACTCAAGGTTCATTTTAGTGCCAAAGAAAACAGGGGACTTGAGACCCATTTTGTATCTCAGTTATTTGAGCCAGTTTATAAAGAATTCCAAGTTCCGGATGGTCACTGTTCAGTCCAGTTCTGCCTCACCTTCAGAAGGACAACTGGTTGTGATCTCTAGATCTTCAAGAGGTGTACTGTCATATAAAAGTGAACAGACACTCTTGAAGATATCTATGCTTCTGGCTGGGAGACTGTCATTATCAGATTCGAGCCCTGCCCTTTGGTCTCACCACAGCCCCCAGGGTGTTCAATTGCATGGCAGTGGTAGCAGCTCATCTAAGACTGCACAGATTCAGAATGTCACAACCTCAACCAATTCAAGCCTTGGAGTTTATAGAGTTTCAACTAGACAGTCAGTTGCCTAGCTCTTCTGCCTCAAAACAGAATACTTACTCTGAAATCGCATGTTGATCATGTTCTGTCTCATCCCTCACCCCCAGCAAGGTTAATACTCAGTGCCCTAGGGTCGATGGCTACTGCAATGACTTTATGCTCATCTTCATATGAGAATTCTTCATCGGACTCTAGCAGTGCAGTGGTCTTCATCAACAATCTCTATGACATCCAATAAAATTATCTCAGGTTTGCAGAAAATCTGTACTGTGGTTGATGCAGTACAAAGAGATTTATCAAGGCCACCCATTAGTCCTTCCTTTCTTCCCTCCCCGAAAGCCATGTTGACAACTGACAACTCCCAGTTAGGGTGGGGGTTATTTCTTGGGAAGGACAGTTCAAAGCATGTGGTTCCAAGAAGAGACCACTTTGTATATAAATGTTCTACAGATAAGAGCAGTGCTTTTTTGCTGAGAGTTTGGCAATGAGCAGTCTCCTCTAGTTGCTTTCTATTAGTGATGCACATACCAGGAAAATCCAACATATTGGCGAACATGCTCAGCAGGACCATCCTCATTCCCCACAAGTGATCCCTAGATCAATCAGTGGCAAAGATGATCTTCCACAAATGGTGTCAACCATGCTGTGATCTGTTCACCTCTCCCCTCAACAAGCAGCTTCTTTGTTCTAATAATCCCCCCTCAGGAGCAGTCACCGAAAGATGCTGTAGTCCATGTCTGGCCCTCTGGTCTCCTTTATGCTTACCCTCTGCTACCCCTATTACCCAAGTTTCTTCAGAAAGCCAGTCAGTTGAAGAGTAAAGTAATCCTCATTGCACCCTTCTGTCCTCATCAGATGTGGTTCCCTTTTCTGTGCTCTCACCTAGTACATCCACTTTGGACACTGGATTCCACTCCAGATCTACTGTCACATCTTGCAGGAATAACTCGACATAGCAGGCCTCAAACTGACTGCTTGGTTTCTCCAATTCCAGTGATGATTAGATATTCTAGGCTTTCCTCTCCAGTTCATCAAATCCTTTCTTTGTCCGACAAATCTTTAACCAGAAGGATTTATAAGATCAAATGGAAAATATTTTCTTTCTGCATGCATTAGACACTTGGATTCCTTTACTGCTTCAATCCCAGCTATTTTTAGATATTCTTGACTTGATTTGAAAAATAGAGGCAATTTCTCTACCATTAAAGTACATATAGCAGCCATTTCCAACTACCACACTAGTGATAAGGCTTCTCCTTTAGCTTCATCTAAGGTGTGCAAGGCTTTCCTAAAAAGTACATTTTTCTTAGACCTTCAGTTTGAGATCCCACTCCACCTTGGGATCTGACTTTTGTATTACAATCTTTAGTATATCCTCTGTTTGAGCCCTCAGCTAAAGTAGACCTTAAGTTTTTATCGTGTTAAATTTATTTTTGGTGGTAATTAATTCAGGTAGATGAGTTTAAGAACTCCAAGCACACTCTCTACAAAGCCACCGTATCTAATTACAATGATAGGGTTACCCTGTGCACTAATCCTTCCTTTCTACTTGGAGTGGCCTCTGAATCAAACATCAATCAAGTCATTAACCTAAAAGTTTTGTTTCAAAATTTTGAAAATAAAGGAGAATATACCCTTCATCTCTTAGATGTACATAGACATCTTCATTTTAACCTACACAGAACCAAGGAGTGTAGAAAAACAGATCAGTTGTTTCTCTCTTTTTCTGACACAAAGATGGGAAAACCAGTTTCGAAGATTACTGTATTAAAATGGATAATAGATTGCATTTCTCATGTTTATTCCTTGAAAGGCCTAACATTACCAAAACAATCGCAGGCATATTCAACCAGGTCGATGGCTATACGAGCAGAGTACAAGCTGAACAAACTCACGCTGGACAGTTAGTTGTCTTAAAAATGATTTATTGACGTTAAGTGCTTTTCATCTCTGATAATACCGAGACTACTTCAGACCGAAGAAGTCTCGGTATTATCCGAGACGAAAAGCGCTTAAGATCGATGGCTATGTCAGCTGCTTTTTGAGCTAGAACTTCCATTTATGACATTTGTGCAGCTGCCACTTGGTCTAATGCTGATACCTTTGTTTCACATTACAAATTCGACATCACCTTCATGAGCAGAGCATCATTCGGTTCTGAGGTGCTCTGGAATATCCTTCTATGAGGGCCACCTTAAGGTTATTGTAGCTGGGGACTCTGTCCCATTTATTGTTGTCATTTTCATTCATTCCTCAGAAGCTATGTACTCACCATAACTTTCCATCTGCGTTGTCCATTTTCATTCTTCCTCAACTTCCCTCCCATCTTCTCCCTATCCATATCTTTGGAAGTGACCTGATAGAATTCTTATTAGGAACCATTGTTCCTCTTTGAGCTCCCGATCTTTCATCTATCACCGTTCTGTCTTGATATTGTATAATAGCAGCAAACTCAATCTGAAGAAATACAGTGATCAGGGGCATTGTGGGTAAGGGAAGAGTTTGACAGTCAGATCCTACAATCTAAAGAAAGTGGATGAGTCGGATCCAAGGATCAGATCTGTTAGTTGAGAGAAAATGAACAACACAGATGGAACGTTATGGTGAGTACATAATTTATATTTTAAGGAACAAAAGCAAGAAGAGTGTTTTCAGTATGTTCCTTTTTTCATGAGAATTATTCTTGTTTCAAAAACTACCTGCACAGATGACCTTGCCATGAACATAGATTTTCTTTTGGTGACAAAAAAAATGATTGTGCTGAGACAGTTTCTCTTATGACATTGTGGGGTTTAACAAATATCTAATTTTCAGAGACACTTTGCGGTGAGATTCATAGGATGTATAAGCTGTAGGTGATAATGGAGAATACTGGACCTCACCATTGTTTTTGCATAGCTGTCAGAATTTTACCGCTGTAGTGTACTTTGATAGGTACCATCATACCATTTTGACCATTTCTGAAGATGGGATAAGTGACAATACAAATTCCCCTGGCCTCCATTATTACCCAGTATAAACAAAGTGCCTTGTTCTCAGCAGTACACTTTGAATATGTGATGTAGGTGTCTGGGTGCCCCCCTGTATTAGTGATTTCCAACTAACAAGTTAGACTCTCTCTCCTGTGTTTCTCTTTTTTTTTTCTGTTTATGGTTCTGTGTGCCAAACACAAGTACATGAATGAGAAATAAAAAGTGAGGTTAGGAATGCTCTTTCTCAGCTACATTCACTGTTTATTTATACGGAGACATTGTTTGTATGTAGTGTTGCTTTTTCATAGGCAAGCTTCTGACAGTGTTTTTCTTTCTCTTTTTTTTTTTTTTGTTCCTATATTTATCAGCCCTGTTACTACATTAGTTTAGCATTTATTTACTTAAGTTTTGGGCAGTCTTCTCCACTATCACTGTAATCTGATCATTTCTGTCATGAGTAATGCACAACATATTTGCTCAAGCTTCTTCTTGATCAGAGCACTTATCTTTACTGTATTTCCTGTTATATCAACTTTCTAGTTAAATACTGACAATGACAATAAATCCATTGCTCATGTCTGGAACATCACTGCGTTTGTTCTATTTTTGTTCAAGCTGTCATCTATGTTTACAGCTGTAGTAGTGTGTATATGTTGGAAGTGCAGTTTAGTTCAACTTGGCATCACATGTTGTGCTTTTTTGTTTTTCAAAGCATAACCCTGATCACCACCAAACAGGCATGAAAGAGCTTAAAGGTGCATATGCCTTACTTCTCTCACATGATGGTTGCTTCAGGTGTGATAAATTTAACTGTAATTTCAACTTTGGTTTAATTTCTCTAAAGCAATGGAAGCTAAGTCTACTTGTTTGATTGCTGGCAGAGGATTTGGTAAAGGTAAAATGGTTATTCATAAGATGCATGCATGCTTTTATTTCCTTTTATGTTCTCTCTTATGGGGTTGGAATAGTGGGCCTTAGGAAATTGTTTTTAAATGTTAGGCATGGTACTGCTTCTAGCAGTTTAACTATAGACATTATTGCAGAAAGGCAAGTACATTATTCAGTTTAGATTCTTATTTCTCATTTGATATAGGAAATTAAGAATGTTCTTTAGCCTTGCAGAAGCGTCTTTTGCAATAACAAAGATCATTGGAATTCATGTAACCAGGACATTCTTTAATCTGGATCTGTACTTACCCAAAGTCCAGAGTTTTCCATTAAATCTATCTGTAGGCAACCCTGTTTGGACTTTCACAAGGATTGGGTGTCCCTAATGAGTACCTCACTTTTTCTTCAAGAAGTGGCACTAGATGTGACATCTAGCTGAATCCCACCAGAGTGCCAACAATTAATATGACATCCCTTACTATCCTGGGTCAGTAACTAAGGAGCTTTGTTCCTCACTACTGACTTCAATGTGAGATTATCACTTAAATAGTAGTAATATTTCACAATTTTCACCTAAAAACACAACAGAGCATGCTATGTTTTCCTGGGACTGGACTATATACCTCTGTTCACCTCAAATGTACTTATTATACATTTCAGAGCAATGTGTCCTAGTTTAAGACCTCTGATACACTCCCATTCAAAGTAAATATAAATTTCACACATCAAAACTTTTCTGGAAAAGCCTGACACAGATTTCCAGCTATGTCCCTTCCCCAAATAATACGGTAACGCTGCCACCAATCAGAGTGTCTTCATGCCCTTCTAAAGGGGTGACCAGTTATAAAAATTAAATGTCAAAATAAATTATAGCTATGACCATAAGCAATCAGGCCTTTGACACGGCCTGGGGAGTATCAAATGGGTAGAAGCACACTCTGATTTCTAAAGAAAAAGACTGATTTCCAGCCTCAATGTAAAGTAATGAAAAACATTTAATAATAAGTGAAATGATTACAAGAATGTAAATCAGTAGCTTAGAATAAACACCAGAACTCAAGCACCGGAAATGTAAAATTAAACTGCATGATAATAAGTGAAATGATTACAAGAATGTAAATCAGTAGCTTAGAATAAACACCAGAACTCAAGCACCGGAAATGTAAAATTAAACTGCATGATAGCAGTCCATTATTCTATAAAAACTCTATCTCTATAGTTAGTTATAATGCTTATCTAGTGTCACTTTCTGTTTCTGTATCGAAAGTTGCATTTTTTATCTAGTGTCTAATTTTGTTTTTTTGTATCAAAAGTTGTATTTTTATCTGTTGTCAATTTTTTGCTTCTGTATAGATGATCATATTGTACAACTATTTGTTTTTTCTGTACTGAATGTGGAGCTTTTCTCCCCGGACCTCCGCTGTAAATGGACATGTGTCCAGTCGGACTATCCCGGTAAACAAATGTAAAATAAAAAATAAATTAATAACTAAAGTTAACCTATTCTAACTAAAGAATACTGTCCTGGGTCCAATGTAATACACCTAACAGCAAGGCAAAAGGCAGGCTTAACAGTTTTTGGTGAGTTCTTCTTCATGGGTGTCCACTGACTGCACAGCACTGTAACTGACTGTACTTCAGAAACTGCTCAGCATGTCAAACTGCAGTTTCAACTGTCTTATTTTAAAAATTAATAGTCAGCTGTTTGAAAACGTTATTTTCCTGTCAATCAGCCGTTTAAATAATCATCTAGCAACCAGGAACATTCTAATGACATCAATTACAGCTCAGCTAATTCTCCACAGTTTGTACTTTGGAGTGTCCCTCACAAACATGCATAGTTAGAAATGTATCAAAACACTGGCAGATTATTTGAACATTTGGGAAACGGGGAACTACTCAACATTTAAAAAGCTTATTTACATTTTCACAATTAGACATGCTGGCATACAATACAAGTTAAACTTAGAATGTACCTAGCTCATCTGCCAGACATGCTAATACAGATGCCACTCCACAAAAACGAACACAAACTGTTAGGACACACAGAAGAACGTAACCTCCCAGGCAGGCAAAACAAAGTCCAAGTGTAGAATCTTGTAGATAGTAAAAAATAGATCCAAAATAATGTAAAAAGTAACGCTTTTATTCACAATAAAATCAGCGTTTTCGCCGTAGTACCACCACAGCTTCATCAGCTTAGAACATCTTTTTTTAAAAGCACCGCCAATTTTAAATAAGTAAATGCAATGACGTAGATAAGTGTCTCACATTTAAAAAGCCAGTACTTCCAAATGCGCTGTAACATTTACTTTGGTATTACTAACATTTGATAACAAAAATGTCAGAAAAAACTTTCACAAGTCCACAATTATGTAAGTGTAACTAACCAGTCCTCTTGGAAACATAAAATGTAAAATAGCGTAACTGTATTGTTTTAACTAATGTCAGTGAATATCCTAACATATACCCTATATCATATTAAAAGCTAACTAATTAACTAGATATATAATAAATATTCAATAATAGAAAAAATATAATCAGTAACTACAAGTCTTAAAAAAATTTACCTTTAAAAATTTTTCCAATAAAAAGGAGGAACCCCAAAAGTCATAGTTAGAAAGAATGTAAGGTATAAAATGTTCGTATTATTAACGTACAATAGGGGACATCCTGCTAAATTTTGATCTTCTTTCTCATAAAGTTCCTCATTTTCAGCATACAATTAATATTGCAGCTTTCATTGAGTCCTGGAAAGCAGAACGAATTCAAACTAATCTGCCATTCCAATTCACGGACTTCTAATAAGATATTAACCGGTCCTGCCCTTAAAGTGTGTGGTATAGAGTCTATAGCTGTGAAATTAAAGCTATGTCCTACATGTTTCTCACAGTGTTTAGCTAGGGCATTATCGCATTTTTTTATTCTTATTGCGTATAGGTGTTCGTATATTCTATCTCGAAATTTGCGATCAGTTTTACCTACGTAGTAGGCTTCACAGCAATTACATCTTGCTAAATACACTATAGACTTGGAAATACAATTCAAGTTGCAGTTGATGTAATAATTATGCCCACCTATCTGGAAGGTACTGCAATTATTAACATAGTGACAATATTTACAAAACCCACACTGTTTGCATCCCTTCATTTTGCTACTGTTAGAATTGTTGTTACTTTCAAGAATGGACTTCAAATTTCTACCTCTTTTATATATAAAATTAGGTCTTACTCCTAATTTTCTCAACAATTCCTCGTTGTTTATTATATATTGCCAATTCTTCAACAAGATAGATTGAATATCAAAGGAATCACTGTTAAACGTGGAAATGAACCCAATTCTAATAGTATCTATACTCTCAAAAGTTTTGTTGTTATTTGCATTCTCAAATGTTGTGTTTGTTGAATCTAAGTTAGTATTCGAAATAAAAACTTCAGTTACTATAATTTTCTTTTTCAAAAGAGGGAAGTACATCCCATTCAATCTTTTATGGTCAACTTCATATAGAAGTTCCAAAAATAGGTCTAAGGGGTAGTCTCTACTCGTGAACATATTTTCAAGTTTTTTACACTCATCATAGAAAGCTGTTTCCCTGTTACACATCCTGGCTGCTCTAATGAGCTGCCCTTTGATAATGGCTCTTTTCTGTTTAAAAGGGTGCGAGCTTTTGAAGTGTAACAGGGAATTGCAGTATGTAGGTTTTCTATGTATGGAAGAAATATATTCAGAATTAGTGTTGTCCTTGAGTAGTTTGACATCTAAATAGTCTATTTCAAAAGTGGAAAACTTAAAAGTAAATTTCAAAAAAGAGGTAGAATTGTTACAAAATTCAATTAATTGTGTAGCTTCATCCACATCTCCATCAAATAGAATGAAGATGTCATCCAGGAACCTAGTATATAATTTTATTTTCTCCTTGTTAATGTTTTCAAATAAATGTGTTTTTTCCCAAAACACCATAAATAAATTAGCTACCGTGGCCCCGCAAGGTGAACCCATTGCTACGCCTTGTACTTGTAAATATACTTTATCGTTGAAAATAAAATAGTTAGATGTCAAAATTATGTCCAACAATTCAGACACTATATCTGTCTCATTTTTCACTGCTCCCAAGTCCTCAAGCATAAGGGATACCCATTCCACTGCTTCTAGATGAGGTATCGATGTATAAAGATCGACAACGTCGATCGTAAGGAAATTATAGGAATTTTCAAACGGTACATTGTTCATACTACTTAAAAAGGACCAAGAATCCTTACAAACATAAGGTACTAACTTAAAGTATTTAGCTAGAATTCTATCTACTAACTGTGCACAGGGATAAGTGATAGAAAGGCGTCCGTCAGTCAGTGCACGTAGAGGTGGATTGTATAAGTCTTTGTGTATTTTAGGTACACCAAAAATCACCGGATTTTTGGACATGTTGATGTCAGTATAATTAAATGTATCTGCGTCGATTTTTCCTTCAATAAACATGTCTGTAAAATAACTTCTAATTCGTTTTTTTGCTACGTTTAATTCATTGATAGATGACTGCATGTACGCTGGACCTTCTAGTATTTGTTCCATCTTTTCAATGTATTGGTGGTTATCAAAAATAACTAAGCCACCTCCCTTGTCTGGTTTTATAACCCTAGTTACTGAAGCACCCAATTGCTTAAGGCATTCTTTTTGTTCTCTAGTAATGTTGCAATTGGTATATCTATTCATTGATCCAATCCTTTCGCCTAGACTTCTTATATCAATCTCGCATGCTTTTTCAAAAGAAGCTAGTGCTGTATGTAAAGGAGGATTAAATGTACTAGCTAATTTCAGCTTATGATCTTGTATGATATTAGTATTACTGAAAAGAATGTTCAAGTTAAGTTTCCTTACATAACATTTTAAATCAATAATAGTTCTAGAAATGTTAAATTTCCTTGTAGGAACAAAAGTATTGCCATAAGCAAGTAGTTCAATAAGACAAGGGTCTAACTGCATACTAGAAAAGTTATATATTTTAAAGTCACATTTCTTGTTAGTCAAAATAGACAAATTGTTGTGGGTAAGTATTGTCGTTTAACGATGTTTCTGGTACAGATGGTAAGGCATAGGCATTGACAGTAGAATTACTACAATGAGTGGAATTTGAAGAAATTAGTGCTTGGTTTTGTTCCATCTCTTCTGCTGAGGATTGGAGTTCCGTGGTCCTAAAAAACGACCATTATTACAATAATTGTTGTAATTCGACTGTCTGTTATTGCTGTAGTATGGTGCACAATTCTTATCGACTCTTTCTTGTATTCTATTACTACGTCTTAAAGTAGGTCCATCCATACGTTCATAGTCATAGTCAATATTGTCTACATTGGAAACAGGTACCTGGTCCTGTCCCCCGTCCAGTGTGGCAATTGGAACACCTTTAGTCTGAACATTTAATTTTTCAAACGCTGTATTATTAGCGTATGCTGTTCTGTCCCTTATAAGTTTTTTATTCTTAGTAGCTTTAGATTTTTCAATGAATAAATCAATACTTGTAAAAGTACGTGTGTAGTCGAACCTGTACCGTTCGAAATCTAAATCATTCCTAAGTTTGATGTCCAAGTCAGAAACTTATTTACTCAGTTTGTCAATCTGAATGTTGTAATGCTTAATTAGGACTTCTATGAGTTGCAAACCTTGTACATTGAAAAGTAACATCAACTCCTTATTAAAGTCGGGGTCAAAAAATAAGCCTGTTGGACAAAAAGATGACCTTAACCCCTTAGGGATAAGTTTTTCTACTTGACATTGTCTAAAATATTGCACTTCTAATTGTAATCTTTTTAACTTTAATAAGTTAGTATCAAACGTTTTCAAGTTGTTGACAATCGTATCATTACTTACAAGTTCATTCATGGCGTTTGGGACTGGCAGTGCGTGTTCTACAGTAAATAACATGTTGTCCGTATTGTTAATCCACTCGTTCACTTTAGGGGCTCCTGGCACCTCATGTTGTTGTTGGTTAGAACGTAGCGGTGGAAAATGTTGTTCCTGTGTGTTGTCAATAAAATTAGAATCTAAATTCAATGAACCCGACCTATGTATTCCCTGGCCAGGTGGTATTGAACCCGCTAGAGTGTCGTTGTTAGGTGTAGAATTTGAGATGTTAATATCTCTAAAATCGGCAGTTCCTGATGCTCCAGCATTGTTGGTAGATTTCGCCTTAATGTAGAAACCCTCTCGTTTCTCCAAAATATCAAGTTTCGAAGAAAAAACGTCCATCCGTTGTGAGAGGTCTCGTAACAACGAGGCCAAACCATAGTTGTCATTGCTAGTGTCCAGTTGTAAAGGAACGTTACTGCCCGAACTAGGAGGTATGTCCGACGACAAACTCATGATGCCACTCCACAAAAACGAACACAAACTGTTAGGACACACAGAAGAACGTAACCTCCCAGGCAGGCAAAACAAAGTCCAAGTGTAGAATCTTGTAGATAGTAAAAAATAGATCCAAAATAATGTAAAACGTAACGCTTTTATTCACAATAAAATCAGCGTTTTCACCATAGTACCACCACAGCTTCATCAGCTTAGAACATCTTTTTTTAAAAGAACCGCCAATTTTAAATAAGTAAATGCAATGACGTAGATAAAAGTGTCTCACATTTAAAAAGCCAGTACTTCCAAATGCGCTATAACATTTACTTTGGTATTACTAACATTTGATAACAAAAATGTCAGAAAAAACTTTCACAAGTCCACAATTATGTAAGTGTAACTAACCAGTCCTCTTGGAAACATAAAATGTAAAACAGCGTAACTGTATTGTTTTAACTAATGTCAGTGAATATCCTAACATATACCCTATATCATATTAAAAGCTAACTAATTAACTAGATATATAATAAATATTCAATAATAGAAAAAATATAATCAGTAACTACAAGTCTTAAAAAATTTACCTTTAAAAATTTTTCCAATAAAAAGGAGGAACCCCAAAAGTCATAGTTAGAAAGAATGTAAGGTATAAAATGTTCGTATTATTAACGTACAATATGGGACATCCTGCTAAATTTTGATCTTCTTTCTCATAAAGTTCCTCATTTTCAGCATGCAATTAATATTGCAGCTTTCATTGAGTCCTGGAAAGCAGAACGAATTCAAACTAATCTGCCATTCCAATTCACGGACTTCTAATAAGATATTAACCGGTCCTGCCCTTAAAGTGTGTGGTATAGAGTCTATAGCTGTGAAATTAAAGCTATGTCCTACATGTTTCTCACAGTGTTTAGCTAGGGCATTATCGCATTTTTTTATTCTTATTGCGTATAGGTGTTCGTATATTCTATTTCGAAATTTGCGATAGGATGTCCCCTATTGTACGTTAATAATACGAACATTTTATACCTTACATTCTTTCTAACTATGACTTTTGGGGTTCCTCCTTTTTATTGGAAAAATTTTTAAAGGTAAATTTTTTAAGACTTGTAGTTACTGATTATATTTTTTCTATTATTGAATATTTATTATATATCTAGTTAATTAGTTAGCTTTTAATATGATATAGGGTATATGTTAGGATATTCACTGACATTAGTTAAAACAATACAGTTACGCTATTTTACATTTTATGTTTCCAAGAGGACTGGTTAGTTACACTTACATAATTGTGGACTTGTGAAAGTTTTTTCTGACATTTTTGTTATCAAATGTTAGTAATACCAAAGTAAATGTTATAGCGCATTTGGAAGTACTGGCTTTTTAAATGTGAGACACTTTTATCTACGTCATTGCATTTACTTATTTAAAATTGGCGGTTCTTTAAAAAAAAAGATGTTCTAAGCTGATGAAGCTGTGGTGGTACTACGGCGAAAACGCTGATTTTATTGTGAATAAAAGCGTTACTTTTTACATTATTTTGGATCTATTTTTTACTATCTACAAGATTCTACACTTGGACTTTGTTTTGCCTGCCTGGAATGCTAATACAGATGACAGTTTTCATCCCCCCCCGCCTTATGACTCAAATGACTCAAGCATGATTTTCAAGTGACCCTTGAAAACTGGCGCTTGAGAAAAATGGGTCTACCTGGGAATATTAATCCACTCCTCTCCTGGAGAATCCATCCACATTGGCATTGTTAACCCCACTGTAATGTTGTATAGTCATTTCATATGCTTGCAATCCTAGACTGTACCTCAGTAGCTTATCAATTTGCTTACTGACCCTATTAAGCCATGTTAGAGGGTTATGATCAGTGAATACAGTGAGTCTTCTTTCATAAAGATAGGCTGCAGCTTTTGCAATGGCCACACTATGGCCAAACACTTTCTCCACAGCTGCATAACACTCTTCTCTAGGTTGGAGACTATAGCTCAGATAAACCACTGGGTGCTCTTCTTCTGCGGAACCTTGGCTGAGCACAGCCCCCGCCCCATAATTTGAAGCATCTACTTGTACAATAAATTCTTTGTTGTAATTTAGGCTGGCTAACATAGGGGATCCTCCCAAAATCTCTTTTAGTTTTTGGAATGCATGTTCCAAATCTGTGGTCCACCCTACCTTGTCTGGTTTATTTTTCTTAGATCCATAAGGGGTGCAGCTATGATACTGTAATTGAGCACACATTTCCTATGGTCTCACTTGTTTCCTAGTCACAGGTACTGGCCATACAGCTGCCATCTTGACCGGCTGTGACCTAAATTTACCACTTCCCACTCTGTGTCCTAAGTAAGTGACATGTGCCATACCCACTTGACACTTACTGGGTTTAATGGTTACTCCTACCCTACTTAATCTATGCAAGACCTCCCTCACATGTTCATCTGAAAATGTCCGTAGCATAGTCTACCTCTCCACAAGACTATTAGTGTGGGGATAGTAGGCTGTGGTCTTTAGATATTTCACAACACTTCCACAGACAAGTCAGCAGGTCTGACATGAAGTTGGCATCATGGTCAGTTAGTATTTCCCGTGGAAAACGTACTCGCCTGAAAATTTCTAGCAAAGCATTTTCTACCTTTTTTACATCAATATCACCTGCAAAAGGAATATTAGAGACTTTAGCTAGAGGTGGCAGATGGTAGGCTCTACCCACTGCCGCACTACCTCACCTTCCATCCCTCCTTTAGAAGTCCACTCTTTGTACAACAAACCCGTGTTGCAATATACAGAATCCCCTCTTCCTTGAGCCTCAGGTGCTTCCTTAGCCATCTCCCTTAAACTTTTGTACTGTAGGGTCTGTAAGTTGAGTCTGTCTGAACTGTACATCTGTGACTCTCCCAAGATCCCCTTCTGCGG
Organism: Protopterus annectens; assembly: GCF_019279795.1. NCBI lineage: Eukaryota > Metazoa > Chordata > Ceratodontiformes > Protopteridae > Protopterus > Protopterus annectens. Next base: position 1,972,475,542 of record NC_056726.1, read on the forward strand.
GAAGTCTAGTATCTTCCGACAACTGTACCTCACTGTCAGTCTGGATATCATCACTCCCCTCCACCCTTGTAGTTGGTGTCCAAGGGAACATCAGTACCTCCCAGCAGCTGTGGCTCGCATTCAGACTTACTGCTACAGGATAGCTCCTTGTCTGAAACAGTCACCACACTAGTCCCAGCTTCAGGTATGACATATGTCTGGTTCTCTCCCAGATTACTGGACTTACAAGCCTGTCTCCCAACCCGACTATGTGTTACTGCATACACATGATACACTGCATCATCATAATCATTCCCCATCAGGACATATGCAGAAATGTTCTCAAACCCAAACTCCCTTTCCACAGGAAGCTTAGTAACGTCCGACAGCTGTGCCTCGCTGTCACTCTGGGTACCTCCACTCATCTCTGTCCTCACAGAATATCATTACCCACCAGCAGCTGTGGCTGACATTCAGACTTAATGCTAGCAGATAACACCTTCTCTGAAACAGCCACCATGCCAGTCCCAGCATCAGGTATGAGATCTTACTGGGTGTCTCCCAGACTACCGGACCTATATGCCTTTCTCCAAGTCTGACTGAATGTCACTGCATGTACATAAGGTACTGCATCATCAGTCATTCCCTGTCAGGACATCTGCAGGAATATCCTCAAACACACCTACCTGCTTGCATCTTCTTTCACCTTCCCAGTCAAGATTAACCCTAGCTGAAGGTATTTGGAATGTTGTGCCTCCCAGTGCTCTGACTGGAGTGGACTCCCCAAACAAGTACTGCTTTTCTCTAACCACTACAAGCCTTACAATGGTGATATCAGAAGCTGTGTCCCTCTTAGCAGTTACCCGTTTACCATCTACTAAGATAGGATATATATTTTGGTGATAATTTGGTACCCCAGTTGATTCTAAATAACTTACCACTGACCGTTTGTCATCACCACTTGCTGGCTCCCACACCTTCTGTTCTTTGCCTCAATGGACATTTGATTGTTGTGTGTCCCCTCTGGTTACACTTGAAGCATCTAGTCCCTAAACGTGCACTTGGATTAGTAGCTTCCCCCATTACTGGTGTACTCTGTTGGAGTGGTTTAGACTACCCCCCCATGGGTTCCTTTATGTTCATGTACAGCACTGGGTATCCCTTTCCTATGCAGTGGTGCTCTGCTTGCCAAGTAAAGATTCCCTTTTCTCCCCAAGTCCTCTGCTGAGTTGCACTCATGGTATGCTAACCAGACTCAGAAAAAGGACCTGCGTCCAGTCGGAATTTCCCAGTTAACAAATGTAAATAAATAAATAAATAAATAAAATAAAGACTCTGATGTCATCAGGCAAAATACTGAGGGCTTTTTCCCTCACCAAAAGGTCTGCCAGTCCCTCAGAAGTGGTGACCCAACACCCACTCACCCATCTGTGAAACGTAAGTATTTAAGTCAGCAATATAATCACATACACTTTCATCTGCCTTGCATCTATGTTCACAAAACCTTTTCCTATATGCTTCAGATGTAAGTTTGAAACAGTCAAGCAAGCAACATTTCACTTTTTGCATCATTAACTTTGTTACCGCCTGAACAGCTTTACCATAGAGTTAAGGGAGTCAGGATCTGAACCCAGAGCTCATGGTTAGCATCATAATGTATATGTACCCTCTCAAAGATATGAATAAAACTATCAAAGTCATCACCATCCCTGTAGTGAGGAAAACGTTTACTGACCTGTACGGCTTCTAGGGTCTGTTTATTACCTTCCCCATTACCTCCATAACTCTCTAGAAGGGTAAGAAGCTCCACTTCATGCCGGCACTCTCTCTCTCATTCTCATGCCGTCTCTTGTTGTCCTCAGCTTCTAAACACCTCAGTGTCTCTGTTGATTCCAGTTCATGGCCTCCAGTTCATATTGGAGCTGTTTCTACTCAGCCTCCAGTTCATATCAGTGCTGCTTCTCCCTTTCCTCAGCCTCTCATCGTTGGACTTCTAGGCATAGTCTCTCCTCAGTCTCTAGACATTGGGACACCAGGTGCAGTCTCTCGAACTCAAGACAGATTCTCTTGTCCTCTGAATAATATGTGGACTGTCCCATCTCAGCAAGCTGCACATCACCAACACCAAACTGGATATCCTCCCAATAGCTGGTTTGAGCTGTCACTGCAACCAAGGCTGAAATCATTTCCTCCTTGGTCATATTGGATGCAACAATCCTCTGGCTTCACACTCCTTAGCCAAATGGATCTTTGTCAGCTTGCTAAAATCTTCTGCTGACATCCTTGACTGCTATCCTTGACTATCTAACAAAAAAAATAAATAAATAAATAAAACTGTGGCGGATTAAAATTCTGAACTTTTACCTTGTGGCTGGCAAGAGTGCACACCTTAATGACAACTACCCACAGGCTACTGTAATCCAATTAAAAATCCCACTACTGCCAACAATTAATGAGACATCCCTTACTATCCTGAGTCAGTAACTAAGAGCACAACAGGAACACACTGTATTTTCCTGGGACTGGACTATATACCTCTGTCCACCCCAAATGTATTTTCTTATACACTTCAGAGCAATGTATCCCAGTTTAAGATATCTGATACACTCCCACTCAAAGTAAAATTAAATCTCATACATCCAAACACTTCTGGGAAAGCCTGACACAGATTTCCAACTATGTCCCTTTCCCAAAATAATACAGTAACAGTGTCACCAATTAAGAGCGTCACAAACATGCTCAGTTAGAAATGTATCAAAACACTGACAGATTCTTTGAACATTCTGTGTAAACAGGGAAATGCTCAACATTTAATTACATTTTCACAATTTGACATGCTGGCAAACAAGTTGAACTGAGAATATACACAAATATCCTGCCAGACATGCTAACACAGATGACAGTTTTCATTTTCTTCACAACAGAATTATCCTGAAAGCAATGTATTCATCACCATACTTTGTCTAGGCAAAATGTTGTTGGTAGAAAGACCTTTATTTCATAGGTTCATAGGTTCATACTAGGCTATCTGCCCGAGGGCATTTACAAGCCTAGCCCATAATTTTGTGGCTTACGCCACCCCTTTAGTATGGGGAACTATACCCATTATTTTGCTGTGCCTCTGTTGAGCAGTGACACTGAGGTAATTTCTGGGGTATATCTGCGATCTCCCATCCATTGGTCAAGATTTCTCTTGAACAAGGCCAGCGAGGTGCTCTGCCTCACATATACCGGGATTTTATTCCACAGCATAGGGAGTCTTTGGGTGATGAATCTATCCCTCCAGCACGTCCTATTAATAGCCGTGTCGAGGTTTAAGTCTCCCGCCCTTGTGGCTCTGACGGATCTAGATTTTTTGAGGTGAAGCATATTCATCAAATCTGGGTTTGACATGGCCTTGTATGTTAGGCAAAGGTCACCTCTGAGCAAGCGGTAAGCGACTGAATAGAGCTGGAGTTCTTTCAGTCGGGCAGCATAGGACAGATGTTTGAGACCCTTTATCCTTTTGGTGAGGAACTTTGTGGCCTCTCCAGCTGCTGCAAGTGTCGGGTCAGATACATTCCGAATGGGGCATTGTACTCAATCATTGGTCTGATGAGTGATGAGTATAGGGAGACTATGACCTCCCTTGATCTAGATGAGAATCCCTTCATGATAAGGTGGGCAATGTAGAAGGTCTTCCTAACTACTTTAGCTACATGGGTGTCGAATGACAGACTACTATCAACCTGGGTCCCCAGGTCTCTGATAACTTCTTCTGTACTCAGTGGATTGCCACCTATTTGGTAGCTAGGGGTAACCTTGTTTTTCCCGAAGGGTATGACTATGCATTTTTTGGCATTTAACTTTAGGCCATGGCTCTGGCACCAGTTATCCGTTTCTGTGAGACCCTTCTGAAGGATATCTGTGTCAGATGTGTTTTCTACTATGGCGCCCAGTTTGCAGTCATCTGCAAACTTTGTCAGCCATAACCCTCCTGTGTTTGCTTGTACTTCGGAAAAGTAGATGCCAAACAAGAGTGGGCCCAGGACTGAGCCCTGTGGTACACCACTTGTGACAGGCTTTGAGTCTGACATGGCACCAGCAACTCTGACCCTGTGGGTTCTGTCACTCAGCCAGTTTGCAACCCATCTTGTGATGTATGGATGTATTTCCTTAAGATATAGTGATAACTCAGTTTCTTACTGAAGAAGGTGCATGAATTGAGAAGGACGGTGTAGTTGGCCTTCCTTGCCCTAGTATGAGAGAGGGTCTCTATGAGGCAAAGCAAACTCTGTTCTGCAGCATTGGTAATGATATTTTTTGTTTATTGCCATTAGGTGATAATGCGTCAGTGAAAATACTTCTAAATGTACTCTGTTGTAACTGTTTCTATTGCTTCCTTCAAGAATGTCTTCATTCTTGACATTTGTGTCATGACCATTGGTCATTATGTTGCACATTCACCAAATGCCACTGCTTGGATCTTTTGTTCTAATAGTTGAGCCCATTTCATTGCCCCTGGGCTTCAGAGCTGTACTTTCTGAGGTGTTGCCTTTTGTATTTCTTCCATTTTCTGTCTCCTAGGAGGTTTTAAAATTACTACTTGATATTATTCCAAGCAGTTAACTCACTAGGAAGGCCTCCATAGTCAGGTATACCTTGCATTGTCAATTGGACTATGTATAGTATGAGGAGGCCTTCTTTAACAGGTGCTCATTACCTTCACTCTCTCCCCTTGTATCTGGCTAGTCTGTCCATCCTGCATTTGCAGATGGATAACCATGTAAGCTGAGCAGGTATATAATGTATTATACTCTCGTATGTTGTGTTTTTATTTTGTTTTATGTGTTGTTGGTTGTGCTCACTCCGTGGAGTTAGTGAGTAATACAATTACATCCCAGAAGCTTACTGTCACTCATCACAACATGCCATGGTAGGCAGTATTTACACCAAATGTGCCAGTCCTGCTGTTACTGAAAGAGGAAATACTAACAGTTACCTAATAAAGAAAATCTCTTCACAGATCAGTTGAGGTAGTGAATATATATCCTTTTTTTCTTTTGCTTTGATCATCACAAATTTGTCTGACTTCAAGTCAAAAGTTGATTCTGAAAGCACACTACTACTCAACCAGCTTCCAGCAATTTATTTTATTTATTTATTTTACGGTTGACTGGGACAGTCCAACTGGATACATGTCCATTTTCAGCGGCGGCCAGGGGAGAAAAGTTCCAAAGGAAATAACACAAGCAAATTTAACATAATATGAATTAAACACAATGTCCAGACTCTGTTGAGGAGTCTAAGTTATACAATCTAACATACTTCTAGTCTGGCTTACTAATTACAACACAGTTGAGTTAAATTTACAAAATAATATTGGTGCACCAGTAATACCAAATATTTAGTCAGGCTTGGAGCAAGGACACAGCCATTGAGTCTTGAAATACTGCATGAAAGTTTTCTTAAATTGAGATAGGGTAGTGTCTAGTATAATGTCAGCAGGTAGCGAGTTCCAAGTTTTGCCAACAGAGTTGCAAACAGGGAGTCCCCGGCTGAATTCTTGGATTTGATGGTTTGTATTACCAGTCTATTAAATGAGCGAAGTGGTCTGAGGTTGGAGGTGGGGATGGATGATCAGCAAAAGTCAAAGCAGGTGTATTTTCATGTTGGTTAAGTACTTTGTGAGCCGCAATAAGTTGGTTATACTGAATCTGCTTGGGTAGATCTAGCCATCCGAGATTTTTTTAGGTTTATGCAGTGATGTATTCTATAGGGCAAGGCAAGCCAGTAGCAAATCTAGCTACGTTATTATAGCAGCTAGAGAGTCTGTTAAGTTCAGTTTTATTTAAGTTGGCAAGTAAGGGGAAGCATAGAAGAGGATAGAGAGCAGATGGGAGTGGGCAATGGCAGTCCTAGCAGGTGGGGTTAGGAATGGCTTTATCCTATATAGTGAGCCCAGTTTTTTATTAATGGATTTGATAGTTTTGTTAACGTGAACATCAAATTTGAGGTTGTTGTCTACAATAACCCCAAGGAGTTTCATGTGAGCATCTGGGGAGATTATGGTACCATTGTTAGACTTAATGGAAAAATATAACGTTGGGGATCTTTAGGTGGGGGAGAAAAGTAGTAGCTTTGTTTTGTTGGGATTTTGAATCAGACAGCGGTCAACAAGCCAAGTTTCAACTAAGTTGAAAGCACACTAAGTATTTGTCTGCAGCTCAGTATGGAGGTGCTAGTGCAGATCAACGTGGAGTTGTCCGCATGTTGAATGCAGTTAGCATTTGGGATGACAGTGTGAATGTCATCAATAAAAATGGAAAACAGTAGTGGTCCCAGACTAGACCCCTGGGGGACACCTAGGGTGTTGGGTAGGAGGTTGAATAGTTTGTTCTGCCATAGGACGGCTTGTTGTGTATTGTGGAGATAGGATTGAAACCATTGAAGAGAGTGATTACCTAGAGACATTTTTGTCAGGGTGTGGATGAGTAGATGGTGGTTAACCATATCAAAAGCCTTAGAGAGATCCAAAAAAAGGGCTGAGGATAGTTTGTTGTTGCTCCTGTTATGGTTTATAGCATTAGAGAAGGTGAGGAGGGCTGTGGTTGGTACTATGATGTGGCCTGAAGCCATGCTGAGATTTAGCCAGTAGATTGTTTTGGGTTAGGAAGTACAGAAGTTGTTTGTGGACGCACTTTTCCATGATTTTTGCCAGTGGTGACAAGATGGCTATGGGTCTACAGTTAGATAATTCAGTAGAGCTACCACCTTTATGGAGAGGTATGACACGAGATATTTTCCAGATAGAGGGGACTTTGGCATCTGATATGGTCCGATTAATTAGAATAGAGATGGGGTACACTATAGAATCTGCAGCTTTTTGTAAATATTCAGCAGGGAGAAGGTCAGCGGCTAGGGTAGTAGGTTTTAGTTTTTTGATTAAAGTACAAATGAAAGATGTAGAGGTTGGTTGGAAGCTAAAAGAGGACTGGGTATTGGGAATGGTATCCTGTATGTTAGAGGAGTTCAGGGGTAATTGGCTAGCTAGGGCTTGTTTAATCTCAATAAAGAAACTATTAAAGGTGTTAGCGACATCCTCTGGTAGTTTATCAGTAGAGGCTGAGGGAGGTGGAGTGATGGTTGGACCTGGGTGCAGTAGTTTGTTTATTCCTGCACAGAATTTTTGAGGATTATTTTGGTTTCCCTGCTTGAGATGGAAGTAATATTTTTTTTATCTAGTAAGATGGATCTTTTTGTCTCATTCCTTATTTGCCGATATTTAATTTGATCTAGAGGGGCTTTTGTAGCATGCCAGGTAGCCCATGCCATATTCCTGACTATAATTTTTGATTTGGTTTCTTTAGAGAGCCATGGGGCAACTTTTGTTTTGATCCTAGTGGAGTGAGCAGGAACATGAGAATCAAGGATGGAAAGGAATTTATTGTTAAGTAAGCAACCGCTTCATCTAGGGGCAAGTGTTTTGGGGCAGACCAGTTGCACGATTTAAGTTCGTCCTGAAATTTGTTGGGGTTAAAGTTTTTTATTATTTCTTGCGGGTCTATAGGTGGGCTGATGGGAGTTATAGGTTTTGTGTTTACAAATAAAGGTGAAAAACTGATCACTGAGGTAATCAGGGAATGGTCCCTGATGTATACATTTGTGGTTGGCTGTTGATTAGTATCCAGTCTAGTATACTTTCTTTTTGGATCTTAGAACCTGCAATTATATCCTTGGATTTTATAAGATAAAGCTTTTTTATGTGAAATAGTACTGTTTCAGGTGTACCCTTTTCAAGTTAGGGGCATGCAATACACTTATGTTTTGCTTCCAATTTTTGTTTAATTTTAGGGAATACTTTCTGATTTCCTTCCAATTTATGGTTTAATATTTTGGGATGTATATGTGGGGCATCCAGTATACCTGTAGAGATAGTTACATTAATTTGCCCAAACTGGTTTAGCTTTAGGGGTTGGTATTGTAAATGGGGCTTTCTAAAAGTGCTATAGACCCAGGCCAGCAGCTGTGGTATACACAGAGAGAATTTGTATGCATTAACCTTAGCAGGATGGTTAGTTCGAGGGGCAGCTTAGATCAGGTATTCTGTTTGGTTTCAGCTGTGTAGCATTGTCCTTTTAGAGCAAGCTTTGCAGGACTGCTGTTAGAGGGGATAGTTCCTGGTGGGGAAAGATAATTAAATAGATGTTAGTTACTAGTTTAGTAGAAAAGCAGTTTCAATAATTGAAGGGAGTCACAGTGCCTCACTTGTTAAAACTAAGCAGTGATTCCATTAGTTTCTTGATTATGTACAGTATTCAAGCAACAATTATGTAGAATTTCAACAGTGCACATGCTAGTCTCCCAGTCGCTGTAGCTATATAGTTACAGATATGCTTGCCACTCAACCAAAACAGTTACATTAGCTGCAAGTCTTTTTGAAAGTAATTTACACCAAGCACCAAGTCACTATAACTAAACAGTGCCAAATAAGCTTGCTAGCCTTTAAAACACATTAGCTAGATTGCAAGTTTTTTTGTTTTAAAAGCATTTTTCCCTCAAGCTGTATCACACAATCATATAAAAAACAGCCCAAAATAAACACTACTACTGCAAGCCTTAAAGCCTTCAAGTCTATAGAGCTAAACTGTTTGATCAGACAATCTTGCTAGTCACTAAAGAACATTTCGCCGTTGCTGTAGAGCTAATCAGCAATTTCTATCAAACGACAGTTAGAAACAACAGTTAAATAAGTGCACGTTGCCTCAGTTCCCTAGATAGGAGCTTTAATGCAGTCTGTAGCACATTATACATTTATACTGGGCAGATTATATTGCAGTAATAGTATTAGTTACATTAAAACAATAATAGATGCTTTAAAACAGTTGTAGCAATAAACATTATATGAATATTAACAACAGTTACATACCATGAGGGAGAGGGCCACCGACTGGGTCTAGGAGCACTAATAATGTGAAAAATGGAGGTTTCTTAGGTGATGATCGAACCTCGCATATGTATCAGTGCAGGGGGGAGGGATCCGAGGTATGATAGGCTTAACCAGACACAAGGATCTTAGAACCTGCAGTTATATGCTTGGATTTTATAGGGTAAGGCTTTTTTATGTGAAAAAGTGCTCTTTCAGGTGTATCTTTTTCAAGTTAGGGGCATGCAATACACATGTTTTGCTTCAATTTCTATGGTTAGTGATAATACCTCCCTTCCGAAGACCCATCAGTCTGAGTCTCCTATGAAAAGCCATGAAACATATCACAACTTGATTAAAGCTAATATCAAAAGTCTTAGCAGACTTGGCTTTCTCAAGTGTAGATCCTATCTATTGAATCCGATAGTCTTCGAGAAGGTGACACAGGCATTAGACAGTGGGTGCACAGACCATACAGTGTACCTTGACCTTGCCAGGGCATTTAATACTATAGCTAGTACCAGCATAATAAATTAGATGCACTTCAAATTGATCCTATATGGATAGATGAATTGCAGATTGTCTGAAGAGCAGAATACACATAGTGAGAATGGCAGGTGCCTCAGGTAATGTGAAGAATTACCCAACAAAATCACCACGGATCTGTCATGGGACCTTTGCTATCAGGCATCTACTTTTCTAATTTCTAGTTCACAAACAACAATCTCTGGTTAACCTTTTTTGCAGATGTTTGTAAACAAGATGTCATCCTTGTGTACCTCTTCGATACATGGGTACTCTAATCTGAGCTTAAACTTTTTAATAACTTGTATACTTAAAATGAACTCAGATGTCAAAAAGTGCTATGTTGTCACAGTCTACGAACAATCCCTCCCTCCCTCCAGCTTATAGTATCGACAGGACTCCATGCAACTCATTGCAAAAGGTACATCTTCAAGACCAAAAGAAGCCCTTACCCCCTTGTATTCCCTACTAATTAGGCCTATTATAGAATACAATGACCCCTTTGGGATGTATTTCACTAGATGCATCAAACAGCTGGAAAGACCACAGATGTTCCTAACTAGAAAGTTCAAGGGCTTAAAAAAATTATCTATCGGAGAGACATGGAAGCTGTATCCCTGTATTTAGTATGCTGTAGACACTTTAAGGTTGGTGGTCCCACTCCCTCCGCACTACACACTCCAGGGACCTCAACCTCATTACCACAATCAACAGAACAAGCTGGAGGGACAGGTTCATAACCCAGAGACTGCCCATGGTATGGAATAGACTTCCCATACATGTCAAGCAGAGTGCCTCATTGGCCTCTTCAAGAGAAATCTTGATGAGTGGATGGGAAATAGCAAATTCACCCCGGGATCACTCCTGTGGCTCTACTTTACAGAGGCACTGGGAACTAAAGTCGGGTGGCACGATGCCAGGGTAATCCTATGGGCTAGTCTTGTAAAGGTTCCAGGGCCGTTAGCCTAGTACACACCTATGAACCTATGGCCATAAAGGATCCAGTACTATAAGACAAGCTATACCTTCATAAATGAAACAGTTCTACAAATACTAGGACAGAGACCTAAATACAGTGGATATAAAAAGTGTACACATCCCTGCTAAAATGCCATGTTTTTGTGATATAAAAAATGAGACCATAATAAATCATTTCAAAACTTTTCCCACCATTAATGTGACCTATAACCTGTACAATTCAATTAAAAAACAAACAAATCTGTTCAGGGAAAATATAAAAAATAAAAAAAAGTACAGTAAGCTGGTTGCATAACTGTGCATACCCTTAAACTAATACTTAGCTGAAGCACCTTTTGATTTAATTACAACATTCATTCTTCTTGGGTAGGAGTCCATCAGCATGGCACATCTTCACTTAGCAATATTTGCCCACTCTTCCTTGCAAAAGTGCTCCAAAAAGTGTTATAACACCGTTTCATTCAATTTCTGTAGTTTTCCTGAACTATCTAAACAGCCCAGTGTCATATTTATTTACTTAAACAGATGTGTCAAAACAAAGTTGTCTTCTAGAGAGTTGTTTGCTCTCTCCACTTTCAGGCAGTTTGAAAAAGGCAGCCAGATTTTGAATTCAAGACTACCTCATTTCCTAGGAGAGCTGCTGGTGGCATGTCTTGAGAAATGGTCATAGCATTAGCACTGGCCTTCAGTGTCTGTTGTAAGAGAAATTAAAGAAAATGGATATGTAAGTGGACATTTTTTCTGAAACTAAGGCATTTGATTCATTGAACCATGATTTACTTCTCAAAGAACTGAAAATATGCAATCTGGGGAATGGAGAATTACTGTAGTTATAAGACTACTTACAGAACAAAACTCAAGAATGTGATTAAGCAGTACCATTTGTCATCACAGCCTGTCATAAAGGCTCTGTGCTGGGACCTCAGATATTTGCATTATTTATTAATGCTGTGCCAGCCAATATTAACTGTATTTGTTATACTGAGAACATGATTTTGTGGATGTTTTCTAAGGACTGCAGGAAAAGTGGGGCAAAATTCACCTCCACTCTCAGCATCCCTCTCAACCTCTAAGTGTAAGAAATCTAGACAAAGTCAGAAATAATGGGAGGACTAAGGCCCAAAATCAAGAACACATTTTAAATATCACTCTTTTAAACTTAGAATCTTGCAATAATAGAATGCGTTATTAGCTTGCATTTTTCTGAAGGCAATGAAGTCTGAAACTCAAATGTATGTCATTATTTAGCGAATTCACTCCTCAACGATTTTCCAGGAAACCACATATTTTGATGTACCAAAATATCAGGCACAAATCTGGAATTCTGTGAAAATCTGGACATTTGAGAGGTATGACTCACTTTCACATTAACTTGGTTGGACAGTACTGAACCTAAGGTAAACATTTCCAAAATTAAAGCTGTTTTCAGTGGTAAGGCCTTGCTGTGTCTAATTATGGTGGCTGCCAAAAAAGCAATTACTAGAAAATGGAAATCAAAATCTAAACCAACTAAACTAGAGGTAGTGAATATAGTAACAGAGATAAAATAACTGGAACTGAGATCTTTAGAAAAGGGTAAAAGCAAACTACATACAAAAAATGGGAATTGTGGGAACAATATATTCAGGGGAGGAATGAGGTTTAAAAAAAAGGCAGGACTTAAATGAGCTGTGTAATGTTTGACTGAAAATGATTGAGTAGATTATATGTGATGTATAATGTTTGCAACTGTAAGGTTTTAGCCTTTTTTAATTTCTCCAAGTCTTTTAGGTTTCTAATATAATACCATGATGGGAATGGACCCCATTCCTAAGTCAAAGTACTATTAAAGATCATGAAATTAGTATTGTTTCACTCTTTGATGTTAGCCAAAAGTGCTCTTCGCAGCACCCGCAATGTGCCCAGTAATGTCTCCTCCTGCAGTTCGTACGGTGTTACATGAATTGGTATACTGTTTTTCAAAAGTCTGTTATATTAATGAACACAAATTTTTATTTGAAGCTTATGACAGTATTTCCTGCGGACGTATTTTTCTTTCCTCTAATGTCTCTCTTAATCATTTTGTATATCTTGTGTCTGGAAATTCTGGGCTTATTACATAATAGTAACACTACGTAATTTCTTTCTTAGCCTCACTACGTAATTTCTTTCTTATCCTCAATAGTCCACTCTGTTGTCTTTATGGCTCTTCTTTGACCAATCAATTTTTGTTGTTTTTCTGGACTGCTACTTCCTTCTACAAGAGGGGGTGGGGGCATCCTCCTCCAGAGCCTGGTCCCATTGTAAGAATGTTTCTGTATTTTGAGGATTCTACACTGTCATTTTTTCTGCGCCTACCAAGATTGGGCACGTTTTTATCCTGGGTCTTGTGCACCCGGCTATCTTTTTTTTTTTTTTTGATTTACTTCTGTTCATGATATATGCTATATAAATACAGTCTATATATCAGTGTCACCTTGGTGAGATTTTGTGAAAAACAGGGTCCACCTCATGAAGGTACTCACCAAGACATGAGGATGAATTCAATTGCAGCACTACTACTCTCCTTTGCTTGATGACTTTTCATCTCTCCATCAGGACCTCTTTGCAACTGAGAGTGTATCAGTATGGTTTGTGATGTAAAATGCTTGCAATGAAGGATTGTGTCAGTGTGATTTGTTTTCATTTATATTATTGCCTTTGTAGTAAGTGATGGTTTAATAAAGATGTGCCTTGTTTAAAAAAAAAAGGACAGGAATTGAATAATTATGTAATGTCGTTTAGGTTATATGGTATGTAGCAATATATGTGAAGTATAATGCTTGTAAATGTGAACTTGTTAAATCAGTTTGATTACTTTTATATTATAAATGGAAATGTGCCTGTCACAAGTAATAATTAAAAAAAAAAAAAAAAAAAAACTGAAGCCGTTTTCTTCCTGAAAGTCTGAAGTATTTTGTAAGTATCTGAGTGCAGCAACTTAGTGTAATTCATAGTTTTATAATTTATTTTTGCTTCTGGCACAGATGGCTCTGAAAGCATGCCTGGATATCTTGTCTATTCTGTATACTCTGTTCAGTTGGGGCTATGTTAGGAAACTTATAATACTTGTTCAGGTGTGGTGTTAACCTAATATGTTATTTAATTTGAATTTAATGCATTCTGTTTCATTTTTTTATGTAGCAAGGCAATGTTTGATTGAAAAGTAGCCCCAATTCAGTTACTTGTAAACTAATATGTTATTTGATTTGAATTTAATGCATTCTGTTTCATTTTTTTTATGTAGTAAGGCAATGTTTGACTGAAAATTAGCCCAAATTCAGTTACCTGTAATTAAATGCTATCAGTTAGGCAAATACCAATAAGCCACGGTGGTGCAGCAATAGTGTTGTCGCCTCACAGCAAGAGGTTCTCCCATTCGATTCTCGGCTGGAGCGCCTTCTGTGTGGAGTCTGCATGTCCTCCCAGAGGTCGAGTAGCATTCGAAAGACATGCGTGAATGGGTGTGCCTTCGTTGAAGGTTGGGCGTCGAGCTGGCACCTCTGCACTGTAAAAATCTACTGCCAATCATTAGCAGACCGGAGTTCCGCTGTGGTGACCCCTAACCGGGAAAAGCCGAAAGAAAAACAACAAGTTAAGCAAATACCATATGGAACCATATGCAAGCTATTGCATATACTGCTGACTTTCCTTGCAAAACTGTATATGAGGGAATTTAGTTTGGTACTGAGAATGGTCAGGAATCAATTCATAGATTTTCTTTTGACAATGACTTGATTTTTAACATTTATGAGGAGAGAATTTTATTTGATGACATCATTTAGTCATCTTGGAAAAGAGAATGTCCCCATAACACTTACTATCCTTCAAAATCTGATAACTCTCCAAATATAATCTAGAGTGTCAGTCAACTTTTGAGACCCCTCAGTCCATTTTTAAAGTACTCATAAAAAAGGGTCTTTTCACACCAGCTTGAAAAAGCTAAAGTAGTTGTCCAGGGAAATTTCTTTCCAAGGCCACCTAAAATCAACAGTACTGCAGTGATGTGTTGTATCAGCAAGCATGGCAGACTCCAGATCTTTTTATCTTGCAAAGAAGCTTTGCAGATCTATTAGTGGGAAGTTTAACATGATCTTCTGTTTTTTTTTTGTAGTTTGTATTCCAGATCACCAGGATCTGTTAGGAGATATGCTAAGTAGACAAATGACCATGACTTATGAGCTCATTTCGGCAGTTTTGACAAAGATGGACCATTTTGTCTGCCACCAATCCAGTTAGCTTTCAACCTTCTACTTCCTTATTTATTATGACAGAGACTGGAAGCTAAATGCTTTTTCTTTCACTTGGATTCCTTTCTAATAATAAAGTACTTTTGAAAATGAAGATGGACAAAGCAAACCTTATATCAATAACTTCAGATTGGCCAGCACAACTATGTTTTTATTTAGTGTAATTTGATACAACTCACTTCTCACCCACCTAGGCAGTAATGTCTGAAGGATCTAGCGAGCCAGCAGTAAGGAAAAAGCTCAGTCCTGTGTTCAAATTTCTGAACCCTTCAGCCTAAACATATGCATAATGTGTGTGTGTGTGTGTGTGTGTGTATATATATATATATATATATATATATATATGTGTGTGTGTGTGTGTGTGTGTATATCTATCTATATATATATATATATATATATATATATATATATATATATATATGCATATTCACTTGATTTCAGTAAAATATCAATCTCTCCAACCTGAAACGTGTATTTGTAGGTTGTGGAGCTGATCTTACTTCATTTGATCCAGTATGCTCTGTAAATATTAAGTTATCTTTTTTTAACTAAATATATTTCAGATTATAATAACTTAATGCACAGGCTGAGAAGGTATGATTTGACTTTAAAAAATGAGGAAGCAGAAAAAATTGAATTGAGAGAAACTTTCATAAGAAATAGGTGTAGCATATACCAGTGAAAGTGCATATCTGTCACCTGGTAAATTTGTAGTGAATAATCTTCCTACAGATATTCCCACAAAAAATGCAAACTAACACTAATTTTCTATACCAGAATGAATTTACCCTGTCACCCAGAAAGTATCTGCCTTTGAAACACAAAATATTTAACGGGTCAGAATTGGATCACACACCTATCAGAGGACTGAAAGAGCATGACATAATTGGAAGGAAGATCTTTTCATCCCAAAAGAGAGGTTGTATAGCCAACAGAGGATAGGGCAAAAGCAACAGTAGAAATAGATAATCTGAAGTTTCATCAATAAATTTACAGACTATAGTAATATATGTATGATAAAAGAACAAGGTTTTACTTTCATACTGAGCCAATATCTCAAGGACAATTGTGAATATAAAACATTTTGTACGATTATGTTAGCTTATTTTTTACAGGATAGTTATCTGCCTAGTTTGAGCAATGATGTATTCAAAAGGAAATGCACAAAGTTTCCAGGTTTGTCAATAAATTTAATGCTTTTTGAAATGCCTGTATGGAACATGTTGGGACAGCATTAAATAGCAAATCAGTGTTTTATAATTGTACTGTCACTAAAGAAGTAAGAAAGACTTTTGAGGGTTTGAGAATGGATGTTACTGTAAGCATAGTGAAAGCATGTTATTAGCATATACAAATGACTGTAAATGAGATAAATGTACAAGTATATAAACTGCGTTTTGTTTGAAATGGTTGTGAACTCAGACATTACTTATGATTCCTGTGATTTTCATCCATCCATCCATGATGCCTTTTCCCATTTTTCTGTCTAAAAATATCTTGAAAAGTCCACAACAATTCTGTTTCCCCTCCATTTATGTCAATAGTGATAATGTCTGGTGCTAAAACAGAACCATTAGGTATGATGATAGATTAAAAATTAAGAGGCAATGCTTAGTAAAACCTTTTTGTTGAGGATTAATATAATTTTGTGGAAATATCACGGAGTATGGAGAAGATCACATCGTTAACTTATTTTAGTTAAAATGAATGCAATTTTATTTCTGTATGTGTATTCTACATCATATAGAGAGAGATTATATGAGAAACCATTTGACTAATGAAACTAACTTTACTTTAACAGAAATTGGGACATTTTGTACACTTCAGACCCAGGCGCAAAGAGTACATACATGCACACACACACACACACACACACACACACACACACACACACACACACACACACACACACACACACACACACTAACAACCACCAGTAATGTTTTATTTACATGTTGAGTTAATTTTTGCCAAGTGAGATCTGGACATAAGTGGAAACAGTCTTAGCCCCAGTTTCAGCAAATCTTGTATTTGCAGAATAGGAGAAGTATAAGATGGAGGATGTTATTTCTATGTTATATACATTTATAATTTTTTATTTGGTAAGGAGACAGGCATTTTGTATCATTTGTACATAATTTAAATTCAAGTATTGAATGTTTTAAATTGACTTGCATCAGATATCAGATAATTGTTAATTACTTAGATATTCCTCTTAAAAGACCAGTGACACAAATTACCATCTAACATGTATAGGAATACATACAAAATCTACATTTGTAAACAATGATTTACATTGTAATAGTTTTCATCTCTAATAGGTTAATAGAAACGTGGTAAATAATCAGTTTGTGAGGATATCTAGGTTAACTATAGATGACTTTGATTTTCAAGTTGAAAGTGAATGAAAGTTATTTCTTCAAAGGGGGTTTATAAAGAACATTTACTAGCAGATATAGTAAAGGATGTAAATAATAAAAGAGAAATGTATTTCAAGTGCATTTTGTTAGGTGGAAAATTAAGGAATGTGGACATTTTCCAAAAAAATGTATAATTTGGAGATGAATGTTATAGTATTTGATGTTTGTAGAATGAAGCTGGTAAAAAAAAACAAATGGGAATTTGTGTAGGGTTAAGTGTTTAACATAAGCAATTAGAAAATAATCATATTTATTAGTAAACAAGGCATGGACTTGAAGGAATTATTTGAGAATGCACCTAACAATATACCACCTAAGAGAATGAAAGGCACATTTAAGTGTCATTAAAAGTTATGTAGGTTTATAATTAGTAAACAAGGCATGGACTTGAAGGAATTACTTGAAAATGCACCTAACAATATACCACATAAGAGAATAAAAGGCACATTTAAGTGTCAGTATTAAAAGTTATGTAGGCTTATAATTGAAGGGCCAAAGCTAGATCTTCCCAATATCGATAAGATTTTTACAAGAAGATAAACATTCCCCCTGCAAGAGTAACTGAGTGATATGCATAACTCTTTTTATATTCTTTTCATCTTTTTATGCTGGTAATACAGAAAATATGCACAAACTATGTTAATGCCATTAAAGTTAAAGATGTCAGTAATTCTCTTGCACTACCAGATGTACTTCATTTAGGAAATGTATTTTTTCAGTGTTAGAAAGTGTGAATATAAGTTTTGGGAATGGAGATGTGAAGCAATTGTTAGAATATAAGGGACTACTTTGATGATTGCAATTCAATGCTTAAATGATGCTACAGATGTAAAACTTATGTTAAAACTGCAATATTTGAGATAATGAGCTTGAGCATATTTTCAGATGTATTGCTTTGTGCTTGATGAAACCATATGCTTTTAGTGTTATTTCAGTAGAATATTTTTGTTTCAGATTGGTTAGTTTCTGATTACATGACAAGTGATTTTATAAAGGTTTTAAACAGCTCTTTTTTTTAGAGGTTTTTATGGTCTGAAGAAACCTTATGATCATATGAAATGAAATTGGTTTGTGTTTAACTTAAAAAAGTTCCTCATTTGTCTCTTAACTTGTATATAGCCCAGTCATTCCCTACATTTGAAGTTTTTTTTTTCTGTTTATCACATTGAAGGTTGTGCGTTAGGCCTGGCAAGCCAGCACGTAAAAATCTACTGCCAATCATTAACGGACCGGAGTTCCACTGTGGCGACCCCTAACCCGGAAAAGCTGAAAGACACAAACAAACAAAACATTAAACATCTTTCTTGAAAAGATTTTTTCCCACTAACATTCACTACAGGGATAAGAATTTTTGAACTACAAGCTTTTACTATATAGGCCCCTATATATAGTACTCTACAAAGAAAGGGTTTCAGAAAGGTTTTCTCTGAGGACTAATTTCTCTTTCATAGCATCGGTCAGTAAAACTTCTTACTGCTCAAGCAAAGAATTGTTAATTTAGTCAATTAAGAATTAAAGCATTAAAAATATCAATCACAATGTAATACAATTGCAATGTAATAAATCAACTTATCAGTACCTTTTTGACAAAACTAACTTTAAAAAGCTGTAATAAGATTTCTTAGTACTGTGCATTGTCCAATATAACCTAAGACGACTTTATATTTTCACTTATTTTGATACTTTTTTCTAAAATGTTCTGCTTAAATAATAGCATAATGAGCATTAACATTGACAGTTGATTGTTTGATCTATTTGTTGCTGTTTATGTATTCTCTGAATGGAAGGCCAAAAAATATTAGTAAGTAATTTCAGTTGTGATAGCTCTATAACTCCACAATCTAAAAGAAGATGTACTAAAGTTTCCCAGATTAACTTGCCCCACCCACTCACAGTGAGAAGTATACTTCTGGCTACTATTTTTCTAGAGTCTTTAATGTTGCTAGTTTGAATTTTGAATCTGTTTGTCATAAATACCTACTTTTTAAATTTGTTTGATATGACAGAAATACATTCAGCACTGTTATGTATTGCATAACATTTGAACTTATTCAGTTTGCTTTTTTCCAGTCAGTTTTTGCATATATTTTTTTAAATGTTGGAAATAGGAGTCACTTAAACTGTTTTTCTTCAGTTTCATTAATTCATATTGCTGCACTGGGTCCTCATTATGATATCAAAATGCTATGTTATCCATCAACAAAGTATCAACACTGAAATCATCAAAATGCTAGTATTTCTTAGAATCAGGTGATTGCCCTTTCCTCAGTGTGAAGCAGTCTTGGAGATGGTGTGTGTATATAAAATATGCAGGAGGTCTGGAGACACGGGGGGGGGGGGCTTGCGTCCTGTTAAAAACACCATTTTTTTAATGTTACCGTCATTTTGTTGAAAAGCTTGTTCAATGTTTTTAGTGTCAATATTTTGCCATTCTATAAAATGGCATTTTAATATTATAACATAATATCCTGTGTATCATTATTTGTATGGAGAAACTGTTTGTTACTTTTCAGTATTCCTTTTCATTAAATTATATGTCGCGATGGTTCAAGTCTGGCAGTCTTAACCTAAACCAATTTGCAACTCTGCTGACCCTAAATTGTCCCTTCTCGCTTTCCATATTTAACTGTTTTTTTCATGTGCAGTATGGAAAAATATTTAGGGAATCTAATACATTATGTACTATATTAAGCAAGCTTGTCAAAAAGAAAACATTTGTTCTTCATTTTCTTAAATTTCTGATCTGTACCTGTGCAAGGCAGTTTATCTGCTTTGTGTTGTGGCAGGCAATTATGCGTAGTTTTCTTTAACTTTTCCTTTCTTTTCTTTTTTTTTACTCGTAAAATGACTGTTTTTTACTGTAAAAACCAAAGAACATGCAATTTGTTCACTGTCAAATACCAGTGCTGGCTGCTGACTTCAAATCAAAGGGGGCTGCAAGAGACAGGTGAATGGGTGGGGTCAATGGGAGAGGTCTGGCCAACTAGAAAGGGAGGAGCTATGCTCAAAAACCACAAAAACTGTAACTTTAATTAAATACGCTGCCCTGGGTGGCAAACCATCATTATGAGAGTCCAACCAAGACAAAATGAAGTGTCGAAGAAAAAAAATATTTCAATGCATTGGCTGCATGACAGCTTACTTAAAAGCTAGATGGAAACAAAAAGGTTGTGAGGCATGAAAAAATAAATTACTTTTTAAATATATTACTGGAATGCCATTCAAAATCAAGTATAAGAAAAACAAGCAGCATTCAACTCAAACCACTTCTCCTTGCACTGCAGTTCTAACTATAATTTATATTCAGCTTTATTAAAGTACCAAGTAACATGCTGAAAGTAGCAATCTCTGTGATACCCCCACTTGTAAAAATATTTCTTATCCAAAAAAGACCTGCTGCCTGACAACTATCTACTTGTTTCTTGGGGAAAACATGATCAAAGTAAAAAATGAAAAGCAAACAAAAACAAGCTCAAGATACATTGCTTAAAGGATTACTGTACAGGTAATGGACCACACATGATAGGTTGGCATTCTGTTTGGTTTACAGGTAAAACCTGCAAAGATGACTGCAAGTCTCCAACAAATGTAATGAGCTTCTTAATATAATGTAATCCTGTCCTTTATTACAAATACTGTCATATGCATTTCAATAACCAGGGCTTATACATTATCTAGTTATGTAAGTATTCTCTGCATGGCAACAGCAGAAAGGCTTTCAATGGTGGCAGTTCTTTAACTGTATGCTTATTAAAACTTACTTACATCTTACAATCTCAGACCAGCTTAGCTGATGGTCATTAAAGCATTGCTACTTAAACACAGAGCAATAGGCACTTTCTGAGTAATAATAAGCATAAATCAACAGTATAAAAATAGGACAGAAACCAGAACATTCTGCAAAATCAAGGACAAAATAAAAGTAGCACTTGTGTGTACCTTGGATGGGGGGATACTCTGCACATTTGCACTGCATAACTACTCCTTGTCTTGCTTGGACACATCCAGAGTCACTACATGGGGGAGTGGGGTGCAACAAGTATTTCACAATTTGAAATGTCTCTGGCTGTGATGGCCCTGACACATTTGTCATACCTCTCATCCTCAGAACAAGAAATATGGACAGAGCCATACATAGAAGTGGGACAAAGGCCCAAAAATGAGGACAATTTTTAAGTATTGCTCTTATAAATAATAGAATAGTAGGTCTTGCATTAGTATGAATTTCCTGAAAGGTACAAAATCTGAAACTCAAATGTCTGTCATTATTTTCTAACGTCAGTCTTGCCACTAATTTGCCAAAAAATGCAATTTTATGAAAAATTGACCAAAAATGTGATGCAAAAATATAAAATAGCCACACAATACAGCTGGGAACCTGTCAAAGAAGGGACACTTTTTTAATGTAAGTACTGCTAACCTGAGCAGCTGACAAAATAAAAGAATCTGCATGCATTTCTGAAATAAAAGTAATCTATAACTCTGATTATTATAGTTATTTCTTAATTGTAAGCCCTCCATGTTTTTTTCCAAAATTGCTATTTTTGCGGCGGGATTATTAGGGGAAGAGCAACATTTTGAGACAAAATTTGGGACAGTTGAGAGGTTTGGCTATGCCTAATTCTATAAAGCAATTTATTTGCACATACCTCTCAACCTGTTAATGCAGGAAATCTGGACAAGGCCAAATATACTGGGGGAACATATAAACAGTACTATAAATTGTTGTATAAATTGAAACAATTGATAGAATAACAGGTCTTGCTTTAGCATGCATTTTTCTGAAGGTTGTGAAGTCTGAAACTCAGTGTCTGTCATTATTTAGTGACTTAATTCCTACATTATTTGCCAGAAAACCACATATTTTATGAGGAACAAACCAAAAATAAGAAGCAAAAATCTATTCATTCTGTGAATATCTGGACAGTTGAGAGGTATAGTTCAGCCAGGGCTGTCTTTGAGTTTGCTGCCCTTCCCCCTCCCAAAATCATGGTCGAATGGTGCCTCCCCCCTGCAGCCATTCCAATGAACAATTACTTTGCTATTTCACCCCATTTACCATAACACTAATGTGCATACTGCTTTACTTCTACAATGATTTGGACTTCATTTGAAAGTTTTATTTTGCATTTTACAGCACAAACACTAAGACATCTGCTAAATAAAACAATGCAATTTCACAATGAAAACAGACTTAGCATTAAAACTTCTCTGCCCTTGAAACTCACATTCATTGAAACAGCGTTGAAACCCACATTCAAAGAAAATACATTTTGCCAGTGGCAGATAAAGATTAACTTTGGGCTGTTTTCAAATCATAGGCCCCTTGGACACGAAACATACACGTGGTCTTTGATACACCTTCCTGATTGTATTAAATTATATTCCTTGTACAGTATAGTACAGTTGTTAGAGGGTGTTTCAAATTTGTTTTGAACATTGTTCCAGTAAACAATGAAACAAAATGCATGCATGAATAATGACAAAATTGCCCAATTCAGAACATTTTTCCAGTAAACAATGAAACAAAATGCATGCACCGATAACGACAAAACTGCCCAGTTCAGAAAATTTCTATCATAAAAGTCTACTCAAACGTCTACAGTCCACCAGTAACAGTAAATATGCACAATCTCTGAAGAAGTAAAAGTCATCTAAATAATTCCACATTAAAAAAATCTGTAACTAATGAAGAGGTTGCTGCTAACAAACAACTTTATATTTCATTGTTTCATCTACAAATAAAGTGTCTGTTGCCCTTGAGGAATAAATTGCCTAAGTTGCATTAAAAAAACAATAAGCTAGTAATATTGCAATAGGGAATGGATGGCAAACTGATAACAGGTTCATAGTTACTAGGCATCTTCACCAAAAAGGACTTCAGCACCCACCCCCTTTACAATACTGTACAGTATCAGCAATGCATCTATCTACTGTGGGAGTAGAACCCTCAGCCTTCTGCATCAAAAGCAAGTACACTACCTATTGCGCTATTAACAACACAAGGAGACTCGGCATAAGCAGCACTAAACTTTTGTTCCCCTACAGCTCTCAGCTTCTTGTAAAATCTACTTGACACTCAGCTGCATCTCTGAACTTTGCAACACAAGAAATCTGGAAAAATCCAAAATTGGGGGGGAGGGGCAAAAGACCATAAATTAGGGACACATTTTAAACATTGTTTGTATAATGTTTGAAAGTTGTTAGAATAAAATGCTGTGTTACCACCATACATTTCACTGTCAAGTATTGAACTCAGGACCCTGTGCAAAACAGTCAGAGCAACATACTACTATGCCAAATCATCTGTTTTATGAAAAAGGAAGGCTGAAACTTAATTGGCTACCATTTAGTGAATTCAGTTTGCACCATAGCTGTCAACATCTTAGCACAAAACACCTGAACAAAGCCAATAATGGAGGCATACAGCCCCCAAACATATTCAGTGAATTCGGTTATCACCATAGCTCTCAACCTTAGCACAAAAATCCTGAACAAAGCCAATAATGGGGGAATACAGTCCAAAAAATAGGGACAAATATCCATTGAGGACACCAGAGCAAACCCACACAAACAGAGGGAGGATATGCAGACTCCACAGAAGGCACCCCAGCCAAGAATCAAACCAGACAACCTGTAGCTGTCAGGCAATAATGCTACCACTGCACTACTGGCTGTGTTAAGTAACAAAAATACAGAAACCACAGATTTTATGAGGAACAGAACAGAAAACATATGAGGCAAAAATCTGCAAATGTTTTACAAATGGTGGTGGGTAGGGAATTCAGGCTCTTGCTAGTTGGGCCCAAGGTACAGGTTTCAAGCCTTATTCTCTACCCACCACCATGTAGCAACTGGGGCATCACACGCACACACACACACACACACACACACACACGCACACACACACACACACACACACACACACACACACACGCACACACACACACACACACACACACACACACACAACCTACCTTCCGTAGCCTGCCTGATTAAGTCCTCCATAGCCCGATTACCACCATAACTCTGCAGGCTAAGTCCACAGCCCGTGCAGGCTGTTTCTGGGATTCCCCATGAGACCTGAGTAGGCTGGAGCCTGCGGATAATGCAGTCCAATGTGCTTCCAGTCTGTGCGATCGTCACTGCACAGACCTCTGGGCTGGCAGGGAGGAGTTCCCTTTCTTCCCTATCTGGACTGCCTAACTGAGCAGTCTGGTGTTCAGGAAGTAAGCATGCATGTGTGCGTGGAGTTCTGGACTGCCTAACACAGCAGTTAGGAACTCGGCACACATGCGTGAGTTACGAGACATGAATTTATTTTATTTTTTTATTTTCATTTTCTACAGTGGGGGGGACACAATTATTTTTCTTTTTACAGATGGGGGGCTGCAGTCCTATAGCACGAGCCGCCCCTGTCAAATACAATGAGCATTAAAATTTACGAGTTGCCAACTTTTGCATAAATAGCGTCTTTTTAAAGTTTGTCTTGTTAGTACTAAATGCTGAAAAATTATCAAAACAACACTGACCTCATATAATAGTGTGTAATTTAAAGTCTGTCTTGTAGTAAATAGATCAGTGTGTACTTCATAGTTTTTTCAGGCCTTGACATGAGAGTTTGATGTTTCCAAAAATTTACCACAGACAGTTTCTTTAAAAAGGGTTGATGGAACCTTCCTCTCGTATTAGCAGCCATTGCCCATATTTTCCATGAGTCACAATATGCTGGTATTACACTTATCTTTTTAAAAATTGTGTAGTTTATAATTCAATCTATAATAAACAAGTTTATATTAAATTTGCTAAACAAAAAGAAAATATAAATCTAGTAACTATATACTCCTCCAGAATTATATTGCTTTATCTTTCACAATTTTTTTGGTTACCTAGCAGCCTTTGTTCTCTACAAGAGTCCATTTACATAAAAAGGTATTTCTTTTACTTATTAACTGAACTACCCTACACTGATATTTTCAGTAGTGCCAGTTCTCACTTGTTTCATGGTATTATATTTAGTAGCTCTAGTTTTCTTGTGTTCTCTGATGTATTCAGCAGCAATGTTTCTCATATATTCCATTTATTAATTAGAAATCGGTTGCTTTAGGCTCTATTTTTCTTAAGTTCGTCTTCTTTAATGTTATCCATAATGTGCAGATGTTGTCTATTGTGGGACTCTCCAGATTTTTCCTTTTTTTTTAAATAGTTTCTTTTGGCTGTTAGCTGGAATAGTGTTATGGCTAATACATACTTGGGGTACTGCCCCTTTACCCAACTTAGCATAATTTCCTTAGTGTAAACTAATCAGTTCTCCAGGATTCCATTGATGATTAACTATAAATTCCATTTGTATCTAAGCAATTTCTCACAGTCCCAAAAATATGGTCCCATGTTCTGTGTTCTCCATTCTCATATTTCCAGAATGCATTTCATGCTTTTGGAAACATGCACTGCAGTTTAGCAAGGGTACTTCCATGGAAATATTATAAATTTCCTAGATTTTTGTCACATATATATGGATAGTACAGATTTCTGGGTCTACTTTAATTAAACAAAAGTGGAATCCGTTGAATACGAATCCGTCGACACATAAACAGTGAAATGCGATAACGATGAACACGCAAAACCGCAAAATTTAAACATTGAAACTGCAATAGTCGGCTAACCCTACCACCCGTAACATACTACCTACACAAACACAACAACAAAAAACACATACATACACTAACCAAAACCCTACTACTAACCCTAAATTAAAACACCAAAACCCCACTTATAACCCTACACTAAACCCCACATACACAACTATCTATGCACTACCCTTAACCCCTCCCTAACCCTAAGGTCCGTAACTACCGCACACTTACCCTACAGAACTATACCCACACAAAGTAAATATTTCACACGCTTACACTTAACAAAACCCTACACTAAACCTTACATACATTTCCTATCAATGCACTTACCTTAACCTGCCCCCTAACATCCGTAACTATCACACACTTACCTTACGGAGCTATACCGCAGACGGGTCAACTATGACAATTCGACATTTCCGATTTCGCTATTTAGTGCGTTTGATGTTTCCGCGTTTTGCTGTTTGTGTCGAAGGATTCATATTTGATGGATTCCGCTTTCGTTTAATTAAAGTAAACCCCAGATTTCTTTCCAGTCCTCCAATGAGAATAAATTTCTAAGATTTTCTCACATACCAATGGATAGTACATATTTCCTTCCAATCCTGTTTTGAAAATTGCCTTTGTAGTTTTTGGCTCCAATCCAGTCTACCCTATTCTTCTGTTTGAGATCACAAATCTGTTCCTACCTTGTAAGCTATGTTTATTACTTTTATTCTCTGGGGCATATCTGCCCTGGTATCTAGTAAAAATTCTATTAAAGCTGGTGTATCCTGTTTTATATTGTATTTCTGTAATGTCTCTCTACCTTTCATTGTTACTTCCGTATAGAATAGGTGGTGTGTGTGTGTCTCTCTCTGTCTGGTAAATCAACTGCCAATCTATCTTCTTCCTAGTTTAATACCATATCCCACCATATTATTTTTCACAGAATCTGAGATTTTTCTCCTTCAAGAGGCCTACTGCGCAATAATTTGCTTCATGTCCTTTGTTGTATTGTAGACCACTAATGAATTTTCCAGTTCTTATCTATTTCCATCTGGATATGTACCATTCCCACCTTTCTGCATAACATAGGTTAATTTCAGTTGTGCAGCTGTGAATTATTCTTCCAAGTCTGGTAATCTTAACCCACCTGCTCCATTGGTGACAATATCATGTCCCACTAGATTTTCTGCATTATTCTCCCATATAAATTCTTTCAGCTCCCTTTTAATTTTAGTCCAGAATTCCACTGGCAAAGGGTTACAAAAGGATGCCCAGCATAAAGCATCAGACAGACCAAAAGTATTTAAGCTGGTAGTATTTTGCTGTATCTATATTTAACTGTCTCCATTGCCACTATTGTCTTAGTTTTTAATTATTTTTAAGTGGTCTCTTTCAGTCTCCATTGCTGTAAGCTGCATATATGTTCTTTATCATATTCCTGAATACTTCATCCTTTTATGTCACCAAAGAAATGTAAGGTTTGCACTAAGCTATGCATGGGTACATAGCTCATTGCAATTGCTTTGGTTTTAGGTTCAGTAATTTTGTAAACCATTAATTGGCTGAATCTCGACAAGATTTTAAATAGTACCTCAAGTTCAGTCTTCATATTAGTGATAATATATCTTAACTTTAATGACTGCCATTAGAAAAATATTCTGATAGTTTGTGTAAACTTGATCAACATGAAATAAAACAGTAACTGTTTTATTATTTTGTAGTTTCAAAAGTTGAAGATGGGATTATCACATGTGTCTGAATATGTCAGTAATAAATATTCATGCTGTCTTACTGTATGTCACAGTTGTCCATTCACATGTAGGTTCATAGGTTTGTGCTAGGCTAATGGCCCTGGAACCTTTACAAGCCTGGCCCATAGAAGTGCCCTGGCATCGTGCCGCTCGACATTGGTTCCCAGTGCCTCTATCAAGTAGAGCCACTGGAGTGATCCCCGTGGTGAACTTTCTATTTCCCATCCACTCATCAAGATTTCTCTTGAAGAGGGCCAGTGACGTCCTCTGCTTGACGCGTATGGGAAGTCTATTCCAGAACATGAGCAGTCTCTGGGTTATGAGCCTGTCCCTCCAGCATGTTCTGTTGATTGTGGTAATGAGGTTGTGGTCTCTGGAGTGTTTGGTGCGAAGGGATTGGGTTTTCTTTAGATGTAGCATTTCTAACCGAGCTGGGTCAGACATGGATTTGTAAGTTAAGCAGAGATCGCCTCTTAGCAGACAATATGAGACAGAGAATAGCTGGAGTTTGTTTGTGTCTGTGCATGTAGGACATGTGTTTAAGGCCTAGGATCCTCATCATGAGGTACTTGTGGCCTTTCCACCTGTTGCATGTTTCTAGTGAGCTACAAGTCAAATGGGGAATTATACTCTATGACTGGCCTAATGAGGGAAGTGTAGAGAGAGAGATGATGACCTCTTTCTTCCTGGATGCAAAACCCTTGGTAATGAGATGTGCCACAAAGAAGGACTTTCTGATCACAGTGACAATGTGGTGGTCAAAGGAGAGGCTGTTGTTAACCTGTGTCCCCACATCTCTTATAATGTCTTCAGTGTTCATTGGGCTCCCACCGATGTGCTAATTAGTGGGAACTGAGTTTTCCCAAAGAGGATGACGACACATTTTTTGGCATTAAGCTTAAGGCCATGGTTTCTATACCAGTCATTCGTCTCAGTGAGGCCTTTCTGTAGGATGTCTACATCATGTGGGAAGTTAATAATAGCTCCCAGCTTGCAGTCATCTGCGAACTTGGTCAGCCAGAGTCCCTCTGTGTTGGCTGGGCTTCTGAGAAGTAGATGCCAAACAGGAGAGGACCCAGGACCAATCCCTGTGGGCCCCCACTCATGACTGGTCAGCAGTCTGTCTTGAAGTCCATTACTTTCACACTGTGGGTTCTATCTGTGAGCCAGTTTGCAACCCACCTAGTGATATAGGGGTTGATGCCTAGTTTGCCGAGTTTATCAATAATTCCTGAGTGGGGAATGGGATCAAAGGCCTTGGCCAGATCAAGGTAGGCTGTATGAACTGCCTTGCCCTCATCCACAGATCTGGTTACTGACTCAAAGAAGTCAACCAGGTTGAGCAGGCATGATATACCTTTCACATTGTGTGGGATCTAGAGTTTGCAGATTCCTTATATCCTTGTTAATTAGGTCCATGATGATGCGCTCTATAACCTTACATATCAGACTGGTCAGGCTAATGGGGCGATAATTCCCAGGGTCTGAAGTCACGCCCCCTTTATGGAGAGGGATGACTGTAGCAGTGCGCCATTTGGTAAGGACAAAGCCTGAGGTGAGGCTGTGATTGAACAGGGCACACAGATGTGGTGCCAGTTCACTTTGTAGTTCATGTAGAACACATCCAGGGATATTGTCGGGTCCCATGGAAGCTCTATTCTTGGTCTTGGACAATGCAGCTTTAACCTGTGCAGCAGTAATGCTGGGTGCCTGGCATTTCTCCAGTATTGTGATTGATTCTTGGGGGGGGGGGGTAAAGTTGGCACAGAATGTCAGCCAGTATGTTGGCAATATCCGTTGGCTCAGTATAGGAGGTACCGTTGTGCAGTAACTCAGATCAAACCTGGGTATTGCGGTGTTGATTCTTGATAATAATTATAGAAGGCTTTGTGGTTGTTTTTATTGTCTGCCACAATTCTGCCTTCATAGCTGGCTTTAGAGGTTTTGCTGAGGGATCTCAGCTTTTTGTTGAGGCTAATTTGAATTCTAATTCCATGCTCTGATAAGTCTGCTTTTGTAACTCGTTGACATAACTATCAGATTGACAGTATACTCTATCTCAGAACAGTTCATTTTCAGGTTCTTAAAATATCTCCTGCTATTGAGAAAAGTGTTGATATTGTATCAAGTGTAGTGAAAGTAGATAAGCCCATTGTGAGCAAGTGTACCTTTTCAGGGACAATCCAGAAGCACTAACTGATAAAGTAACTTGCTCAAAGTCACAAAGTAGGTAAATAATGAAAGGAATCCAATGCTGCATATTTGACTACAGGAAAGCAGCTCATTAATATCTTAAAGTCTTAATTCTCTGAGCTAACTGACATGTTAATAATAGGACAGTAGCTCTACAGCACGACTCTGGAAAGTCAAGATCATTCAGGTGTTTTTGAATCTGCAATTTGAGTACCTTCACCCATTCATCAAATGCTGCCTAAAATAATGTGTTTGGAACACATCTGGACTAGGGGTTAACATGTTTTCATCTGCAGACCGGGTGAATGTATTATAACGGTTACATTCCTATTTATTTGTTCTTACAATTACGTTGATTAATTTTCTTACGTAATCAGAGCTAAACATTTCCAAAAGTTGCATCATTTTCAGTCACCTTCAGTATATTCTGTAATTTTAATTTAGCATGTTAGAGTTGAACACACAAAGGCATTAGGACACAGAGGTAATGTATTACTATTCACTGGACCAACATAGGCTTTGCAAGTACTCAAGCTTTTAAGCTACTAGGGGTCTTTATCAAGAGTTATTAATTTACTAATATTGGATATACATACATACTTACATACATACAAATGTTTCAAGCACAGGCATTAAAGCCCTTCTAGCTTGCCAGTATGCCAAAACACTTGTTCCCATAATAAATATCAAGAGTTACTCATTTACTAATATTGGATATACATACATACAAATGTTTCCACTTGTAAATACTATAACATGGCCGGAAACTCTTTGTTCTCAAACACAGTAGGAAAACTCTGGAACTCCCTTCCTGACAATCTCACTGCACTCTCTTCTCCTCCCTGCTTTAAATCCCAACTCAAATCTCACCTCAAAACCCACTGGCTCTGCCCATGTACTAACCCTGACTAGTTTTCTATATCCTCACAAGTACTTCCTTTTTTTCTAATTACAGAACTTCAACTAACACTTCCCTATTTCTTCTATCATGCTCAATTTGTACACCTATTAAATTTATAGTTTTTGTAGTTAATTTCTAATATTTCTTCTGCAAATATATGCTAATGAATCTTCTCATAGCCAATTGTTTTTTTTTTCTCTGTTATTAATGTATGCTTTTGGAGCTTTTCTCCCCGGGCCTCTGCTGAAAATGGACATATATCCAGTCGGACCAGCCCGGTCAGCAAATGTTAAATAAAATAAATAAATGTCCAGGCTGTTCTTAAAATATCTGAACTAGTACTTGCTTTAATGTAATTTGGTAGTCTGTTCCAAGCAATTAGTACACTTCTCATTCATATAGAATCTTCTACATAGGTTATCTGGTAATTCTCTAGTACTTTTTGATAACCCCAAACTTTCCCAGAGGTAGTTGTCTCTAAATGCCCTATATACCTGAATAAGATCTCCTCTTAAATATCTGTAAGAGACACTGTACAAGTTCAGATATTTTAGTATTTCATAATAACTTAGATTTTCACACCCATGGATGTCCTTAGTATATTTCTGCTGTACTCTTTCCAGTTTATTCATGCTTGTTTTCCTATAGGGTTTCCATATTGTTATTCCATACTCAAGTTTGGGTCTAATGTAACTAACAAACAATGACTTCATTATGTTTGATTTCCTAGACTTTATAAATCTTTTTATACAACCTATAGTTTTAGAACTATCATTAGCCAATTGGTTGATATGATTAGGAAAAACTCATAGCTGAATCTACCCATATACCCAGGTCCTTAAATGAGTCTACAGTTTTAATCACTGTGTGCTGTATTACATATACACCTTTCAGTTTGTCTCCCAAATATCATATGCTTAGATTTTGATGTATTTATCAACATATTATTCTCATGTGTCCAAATGGTCAATTTAGTCAAATTATTTTGCATACATGCCTTATCTGTAACACTTGTAATCAGTTTACCCAATTTCAGGTCATCCGCATATAGACTGTAGAACACCTCAGATGAAAAAGTAAGGTCTGAAAGATACGATTGAAACAAGTAAGGGCCTAGTACAGAGCCCTCTGGGACACCTTGACTGTAACCAAGGATTTCACCTGTCCAGTTGGTGTGTGATACTTGCCATGTCCTATTTGTAAGCCATGCAGCTATCCATCTTATCAACAATACATCAATATCTAGTTGTACTAATTTATTGATCAGTGTTTTGCGCATGACCCTGTCAAATGCTGAAGTTAAATCTATGTAAATCACATCACAGCACAATTTTTCATTCATAGCTGTTATTATATTGTTATAGAACATCATGTTACAGGTGGTAATAGATCTATTTTCAACATATGCATGCTGATATATGGTTTCAAGTCATCCAGTTCTGACAATAACTTATCCAGTATAACTTTCTCCATTATTTTGACACAACATGAAAGTAGACTTAAGGGTCTGTATGATTCTGGGTTTGTCCTACTCCCCTTTCCCTTAAAGACAGGTTTAATAAGTGCACGTCTCCAATCTTGAGGAATCTTCCCTCCCCATATTTATATGACCTAGTGAATAATAGATGTAATGGCAGTGTAAGTTCTTGCTTAAGTGTTCTCAGGTCATTGTTACTTATTCTGTCTCCTCCCTGCACTTTATTTGGATCCAGTTTGCACAGTTCTTTTTCAATATAATCTAATTTGATTCCAGTATCTGGGGTTACCTGGATATCACTAGAACAACTTACCACCCCTTTTGTGGAGCTAAACTGTTTTGCATAAGATTTTGTAAATATATCTATGATCTGTTGTGTCTGCGAATACATTTTAGAATCTGCACACAGTTTATCAATTTGTGTATCTTTACTCCTTCCACATCTTGTGTATGTATAAAATGGTTTCTTATTATGCTCAATATCTTTATATAAATTTTCTTAAAAATTTTCTTGATCTTGTCTAACACTATGCTTAATCTTTGTCCAGCTCGTTTATTTTAGTTTACAAAGTTGTAGTTCGACCTCTCTTCCATTTCTTATATTTTTTGTCTGTCACCTTAATCAGGTATCTTGTTCTTATGGAAATATACCCCCCCTGATATTGCGTGCCTAGATCCTGATGTTAAACATTTTTTTTTTACTTTTTGCACTCAATTTCTCTTTCAAA
Organism: Protopterus annectens; assembly: GCF_019279795.1. Lineage (NCBI taxonomy): Eukaryota > Metazoa > Chordata > Ceratodontiformes > Protopteridae > Protopterus > Protopterus annectens. The sequence goes on from NC_056726.1 coordinate 1,972,508,291, forward strand.
ACTTTCCGCATTCCATGTGCAGTTTTTCCACTGAACACCTCACTCCACTTTGTTTTATATAGTAACTGTTTTGCTTCCCTATAATCTGTAATTAACCTTCTGTGCATATAGTGCTTAAATATCCACTTCTGTCTAGAAAGAGAAGTGTGTGTGTGCGTGTGTCAGAAATTGCAGAAGACCATGTTATGAACTAATATAAAGTTAAATTTTCTCCCTGCATGTTACAGAAATTATTTAAATCCATGAAAGAAAAAATAGAACTTTTAATTTTTAATTTGTTAGTCTATCTAAATGAGCAATGTTTTTGTAAGGGAAATTCTTTGGTTAACAGTAAATGTGAATTTTTTGTAATATTCAGGTCAGAGTGAATTATGGCATTCTGAAAGAAAAGACATGGACTACCAAGAGATCTAAGATGCTACTTACTGAGCAAAGTTTTGTTTTATTGCTGAAATTGCCTGAATGGTAAGGCATCACTGGTTGCTAAGCTTACGGTTACTAGTGTTCTGGCTCGAATGTTACCTTGTACGATAACATCTGTCTTATGAATAAAGCACAGGTTATGTTTTAGAATTAAGTTAATGCTATATAACTGTTTTATTTAAACACACAGATGTTTGTATTAGATCATATAATTGTCAAAGTAAGAAGGGCATCAGGTGGAGATACAAAAGTCAAATGCAGTTGTGCATTTGCAGATATTAACAGAAAGGAAATAAAGCCATATGTTATTGCTAATATTAGTATTATTTTAACTCTAACTTAAAATGCCTTTTTTTTTGTATACATCCCATTCATTGGCATCCAGAACATTTTGGGTCTGGTTTCTTTAACTAAGTGACTTGACAGCTAGACATAGGCAGTATTAGAAAGGGCTAGGAGTAGTCTATGATGTCTTGGCAATGGAAAAATGAATCTTTCACACTTGTTATTTATATTTTCATATTTATGCTCACATTTTCATAACAGAGAGACTTACATTTTATTAAGGTGTATGGTTTGAAATGCCAATGTGGGAGACAGGACAGTTCACTGAAAAATGCTGATTTATATCACACTGTTCTGGAAATATTACTACCTGTTAGTAATTATGAAAATAAGAAATAATTCCATATGTACTTCAAAACCACGCAGGTGAAACCTTAGATGTTGTTGAAGAAAGTCTTTAATATTTGTAAGTTGTGCATTTTGAAAGGTACAACTAAACATATGTTTTCATATTTCTGTAAATAATAAATAAAAGACCTACACATGGAGAGGAGTTTGTGAAAGCATATGTTTGGTTAAGAAAAATGTTCCAAAAATATATGTCTAGCTTGTATAATTTTTAAGATATGAAAATTTGTTTATGAAATTTAAGAAAAAATGCAATTTGGGGTTTGTCTGCAATGTAATATATTCCAGTATTTATGGAAAAAGACTATAAGTGCATTGATTTATCACTGTAAAGAATACTTCTTACTGATAAAACAGTACAAATAGAAATTTTAATAACTTTTATTGTTCACAGAATTTACATTTTTTCAGAAAATATTCTGGATTGCAAGATGTCAGTAGGCTGCTAGAGGTGTGACATACAACATTATAGAGGTGTTAAGGAGCTAATAGTGGACTTATACTGCAGTCGTAGGAAACAATGAGGTAGAACAAAAAGGATGAAGTGAAACTAAGGAAAATGATACATTTGAGAGCTTGTTGCCAAGAAAGGAGTGAAAGTATATGAAAGAGCAAATTTGTGAGCAGAAAGTGACCTTTATTTTTTTTCAGATGCATTGAATGAAGTATAGGATGGTTGGTGATTACAAATAGCCTTTTGCAGGTCATTGCGACATATAGGCTGTAATAGATGAGAGTAAAAATAAGATTAAACAGGGTAAATGAATTAAAATGTTAAATGGCATTAGTATTATTGAGGCGTTGCAGCATGAAGTTTACATTTCTGGAAGGATGATGAAACAGCATTATATTTATTGCTGACATGTTTATAATGATAGTGTAGAAATATGAATGCGCTGTTGTTAAATCTGAACACAAAATAGAATGTATAATGTCCAAAGATACATATGTTGTTAACTATATAGTTTAGAGTGCAGTTATGCTGTTTCTAGAATTTGGTTACTATGTAGTTAATAGGAAAGTGATATGTTGCGTAGCGACATAGAAATGCACATTGTTCCCATTGGATGATTAGGTTTTAAGGAAAGAAATAAATGTGGAGTATTTCATAGTATGTCATGATCTGATGAAGCAAAAATGTTTGTGAAAGTGTTTATCGAAATAAAAATTATCTTTGGGTTTTATGCTGTGGTGGTTTTTCTCAGCCTGTTTCTGCTCTGTGAAGTTTGGACTTTGAGCAGTTTATTGCCTGGATTCTTTTGTGGATTCTGAAGACAAAATCGATGATTCTGTGAATGACTCTCTTCAAATATGTCCGACAGATTCTGGGAAAATTTCACTCTCCTGTCCCCACCACATGTACCCCATGACATCCCTACCACCTGTCCACTACCTTGTATCTCTAAAGATCAGATCATAAATGCCCTCTCTAAGGCTGAAAACACAGCATCTATGGGACCCGATAACATCTCCGACTGTCCTACATGGGCTCCAACAAGAATTAGTAACACCACTGGGTACTCTTTTCAATCATAGTCTAAGCACCTGCTTCATCCCAGCTGAATGAAAAAATGGCCATCATTATTCCCTTGCACAAGGGTGGTGCTTCCACTGACCCCGGGAACTATATCCCTATTACCTGACCAGCCTGATCTGCAAGACCATGGAGCAAATAATCATGGACCTGATCAACAAAGATGTAGGTAATCTTCAAACACTTGACCCTACTCAATTTGGATTTGTCAAAGGGAGATCATACCTATTAAACCTGGTGGACAACTTTGAGACAGTCACCAAGACCCTGGATGAGGGGAAACCTGTGCATACAGCCTACCTAGACTTAGCCAAGGCTTTTAACACTATTCCCCCCACTCAGGCATCATTGACAAAACTCGCCCAGCTAGGTATCAACCCTTGTCTTGTTAGATGGGTCACTAACTGGCACACTGATCGAACACATATAGTCAAAATAGGGGAATCCACTTCAACAGCAGACCTGTAACCAGTGGTGTTCCACAGGAATAAGTCTGGGACCTCTACTGTTTGGAATCTCTTTCTCCAAAGTGCAATCAAAAACTAAAATTCTGTGTTTGACAAAGTTTGCTGATGACTGCAAACTGGCACCGGGCATAGAATCTCCAAATGATGTCAACATCCTAGAAGAAGGTCTTATACAAACAAATGATTGGTGCTAAAGTTATGGCGTTAAATTCAGTTCAAAAAATGTATTATCCTCTTCATAGGTTCCTACTAGGCTATCTGCCCTAGGGCATTTATAAGCCTTGCCAGAGTGTGTGTGGCTTTCACCACCCCTTAGGATGAGAATACTATACCCATTAGTTTGCTGTGCCTCTGTCCAGCAGTGACACAGAGATGATTCCCGGGGTAAACCTACGATCTCCCATCCACTCATCAAGATTTCTCTTGAACAAAGTTAGTGAGGGGCTCTGCCTCACATGGACTGGGATTCTGTTCCATAGTGTAGGGAGTCTCTGGGTGATGAATCTGTCCCTCCAGCACGTCCTATTTATATCCGCGTTGAGGTTTAAGTCTCTTGCTCTCGTGGCTCTGGTGGATTTGGATTTTTTGAGGTGGAGCATGTCCATTAATTCCGGGTTGGACATGGCCTTTTATGTCAGGCACAGATCACCTCTGAGCAGACGGTATGCGACTGAATAGAGCTGGAGTTTCTTCAGTCGGGCATCGTATGACATGTTTGAGCCCCTTTATCCTTTTGGTGAGGAACTTTAGGGGTCTTTCCAACTGCTGCAGGTGTCGGGTAAGGTACATTCCGAATGGGGCGTTGTACTCAATCATTGGTCTGATAAGTGAAGAGTACAGGGGTACAATGACCTCTCCTGATCTGGATGTGAATCCCTTCATGATCAGGTGGGCAATGTAGAAGGTCTTCCTAACCACTTTGGCAATGTGAGTGTCAAAAGAGAGGTTACTGTCAACTTGGGTCCCCAGGTCCCTGATAACTTCTTCCGTGTTTAATGGATTACCACCTATGTGGTAATTAGGGGTTACCTTGTTTTTCCCAAAGGGTATGACTATACATTTTTTGGCATTTAGCTTAAGGCCATGGCTCTGGCACCAGTTATCCATTTCTATGAGACCTCTCTGGAGGATGTCTGTGTCTGATGGAGTGTCAATTATGGTGCCCAGTTTGCAGTCATCTGCAAATTTTGTCAGCCACAATCCCCCTATGTTTGCCTGCACTTCAGAAAAATAAATGCCGAACAAGAGGGGGCCCAGGACTGAGCCCTGTGGGACACCGCTCGTGACCGGCTTAGAGCCTGACATGGCACCAGCAACTCTAACCCTGTGTAAGTAAAAGCAATGTTCTTGCTAACTACCACATCAGTAGCAACACTCAAATTGTGCACTCAGTAGTGAGAGACCTAGGCATACAGGTTGACAGCAACCTTACCTTTGACCACCATGTCTCTACAGTGGTAAAAATGGCATTCTGTATTGCTTAACTCATAAATAAAGGCATTACTTCCAGAAAAAAATAAGTTATAAGGTCCCTGTTCTCTTCCCTCATCAGGCCACTAATTGAGTACAATGCCCCTTTTGGTATGTACCTTTTCAAGCACCTGCAGCAATTGGCGAGACCACAAAGGTTCCTCACAAGGAAAATTCAAGGTCTTCAGCATCTGTCCTATGTGAATTGTCTGAAATCACTATCACTTTATTCTGTTTCATAAAGACAACTCGAGGCGATCTCTGTCTTCCATATAAGGCAATCTCTGACCCTGCTTTATTAGAAATTGCTGCATATCCACAAGTCAAATGGTAAAGGGGTTACTTGCTCTAAAGACCTTAACCTGGTACGCAACATTAATAGAACCTGCTGGAGGAGCAGATTTTTCTTCTAGAGATTATCACACCTTTGGAACATCATACAGAGCACCCAATCGGCTGTCTTCAAACGAAATCTGATGATTGGATGGGTAACTGTAAATTCACCCCTGGGGTTCTACTTGTGTCCCTCTTGGACAGGGGCAGTAGGTGCTGATCGTGGAAATAAGGCTAGAACTTGGCTATGCTTTTAAGGGCCCTAGGGCCATTAGCCTAGTAATTTCCTGTGATCCTTTGTCAAAAATGGACCCTTTCTTTTGTTTGTGTGTGTGTTGTGTATATATATATATATATATACACATGTACATATATATATATATATATATATATATATATATATATATATATATATATATATAAAGAGAGAGAGAGATGTGTGTGTATAATTTTATTTTATTTGACATTTGTTTACTGGGGTGGTCTGACTGGGTCTACAGAACCCATTTTCAGCAGAGGCCTAGGGAGAAAAGCTCCACATACAGTACAATACGAATACAGTATAATCCATTGCAATAAAAATTACATTAGAAATACTATACAAAAAATAAGTTGAAAGAACAAACTGCTACGAGATGTTGAAATATACTACTACACACCTAGACAATTCTGTACACTACAGACAATAATAGTCACTCTTGCCGTACATGATGTAGACATTGTCCAAAAAAGTAGTACGTAGGTAGTGCATTGTGTGACATTGACTATAATAGTACAAGCACAATAGAATGTTAGTTTCAGTTAGGAAAATAGCAGCCGGAAAGTTAGTGATACAGATAGATAGTGAGAGAGAGTTAAGAAGAATAGAAGCAATAAAGCCTGAGCAGTATCTTAAGGATATGGTATAGAAGCAGAGAAGGAGTTAGAAGAGCCTTAGGATCTTGCAATCTATGAGGGATTGAAATGTGACAGAAAGAGGAAGACCTGAGCATTAGGCAGGCTTTATGCAGGAGCAGAGCCATGTATTTTTGAGATAATTTTTAAAGAGGCTTTGAAATGGTTTAGTGCAGGCATAGACCTGGTAGCTAGAGGTAGTGAATTCCAAAGTATAGAGACAGAGTATAAATACAGAGAATGATCAGGTTTTCTTGTTGGTTTTGAGATAGCTAAGAGATTTTTGTCTAATGATCGTAGGGATCAATTTGGTGTGTAAGGTGTGACTAGACTGGTTAGTGCAGGGCAGGCAGTAGGCTTGAAAATAAGGTTGTGCAAGGTGAATAGCTGAATAAAAGCAAGTTGGTTGGGGAGTTCAAGCCAGTTTAATTCTAGGAGTGGTTTATAGTGGTGTGTGTGATATTTAGAGTTTGTGGCAAACTTTGTTGTAGCACTGTTCCAACTTGCTTAGGGTAGAATTGTGTAAGTTAGTTAAAATAAGGGCATCATAAAGAAGGGAGGGAAGTAAAAATGTTTTTGCAAGGGTAGTTTTGGTTGCTGCAGTAAAGAAATGTTTGTTTCTATATAAGAGTCCCAGTTTTTGCTGTATATGGGGGTCAAATGAAAGTTTATTGTCAGTTATAACACCTAAAAGTTTGGTTTCCTGCACTGTTTCAGTGACAGTGTTGTCAGGTGCAAGGATGTTGAAATGATCAGTGACAGGGGAGGTATTTTGGGAATGAAAGAGTACCAGTTTTGTCTTCTTTGGATCAAGAAAGAGTTGTATATTTCTTAGCCAGGATTCGACTGCAGTAAAGGACTGTTGAGTTTTTGAAAGTAGTTCTGGTAGTGCTTGAGCAATGCAGATTATGGTCGAATCATCAGTGTACTGAATGAGGGTCCCAGGGTGAGAGACAGTAGGGAAGGTTGTTTGTGAAAATGTTGAAGAGTAGGGGTCCTAGGATATGGAGCCTTGGGTGACTGCATTAGGGTTGTGGAGGAAGGGTGAGAGTTCATTGGACCATTTCACTGCATGTTTACAATCCTTGAGGTAGCTCTGAAACCATTTTACTGTGTTATGTCAGAAGCCTAGGTTAGACAGTGTTTTCAAAAGTAAGGGGTGAGACACTGTGTCAAATGCCTCGGAGAGACCAAGGAATACTGAGGCTGTATAACATCCTGTATCTCTGGCCTTGTCTGTAAAATATAATAGGGCTGCAGCTGTGCTGTGTCTAGGTCGGAAGCCATGTTGGGTTTTGGATAAAAGGTTGTTTTGTAATAAATATTGCATTACCTGCTGATGGATACCTCTCTTGAGAATTTTGGATATGGGTGACAAGATCGATATAGGATGGAAATTGAATGGATCAAAAGAGTTGCCTCCTTTGTGGATGGGGTGATGTGAGACTGTTTCCATATGGTAGGTACTTCTGATTCAGATAAAGACCTATTTATAAGGATGCTGATTAGGTAGGCAACTGATCTTTTTTGTATCTTGTTGGAGCAATGATAACTTGAGAAAAAACGTACAGATTTATATTATTTGTGGGGGAGTCGGAAGCTATGGTTTGCCAATCTATATTTATGTCTCATAAGATTACTGTTTCAAGGTTTATTGTTTGGGATGTCCAGGATAAACTATTTTCCAACACTGGTATATTGATACCTGGTGGGATATGTATTACTATTATGCAAATTCTTTTTGATATATTGAGGTTCAAAAAGGAGATTAGTATCTCAGCAGTGAAAAAGGTGGGTATATTACTGGTGTAGGGTGTGATGTTGAGTGTAGAGGGATATAGAAGTGCTATCCATCCACCTTTTTTTAGATCTATTTCTTCTGGTTATTGCAAAGTTTGGAGGTATTATTTCTAAGTCTTTTCCACTGGGGTGTAGCGATGTTTCTGTAAGGGCTAGTATGTCAGGTTTATTTTGATCAATCCAGGCATGCAATGGTGCTATTTTATTACATATACTTCTAAGATTCAGCATAAGTATGTTTAAATTTCTGGGGTCACTCTTTTGGTTAGGATTAGAAGGTGGGCCAGGGTTAGGATGTATGTCTCCACATTTGAGTAGGTAGGTGATGAGGAAGGAGTACCGTGGGAAGTGTTTTTTATCCCTGGGTGATTATACTGGTGTAAAGTGTGGTTTTGTAGGAGGTGAGGAGGCCAGTTTGTGGCTTGAACAATATGGGAGGGTATAGGGGAAAAGCTGAGAGGAGATATGTGAGAAGCTGTATTGTTTATTGGGGTGATTGTTGCAGGAGGTTGTTGATGTGCATTGATGTGTGGATAAGCAAGGATATAGTTGTAGCGAGGTTGAGAATTAAGAGTAAAGAAGCTTGACAGGTTAGGAAGAGCATGTCAACTGTGATAGTGGGTTTAACCATAGTAAAAGTGGTATTTATGTGTTAGAATGTAATATCAGGTATAAACAGAGATTTTGTTATTTAGTGATATGTGTGCAGCTGAAGGTAAGGTTGGAAATGATGTTCTTCATCTCACATTGTTGCAGTCCTTACATATGGGTAGTCCGCTGTCCTCGGTCGGCCCGAATACCAAAGTATTAGGCTGACGTCGGTCATGGGCGCCCAGATCTGACATCAGAGCGTCAGGGTATTAAAGCGCATGACCGACGTCATATCCTCAGTCTTTTTTGCCGCATGGTCCGATGCAGAAGCAGCGTTTGCAAGTGCCGTTCGGCGTTCTGAAATTGTTGTATTCTGAGTTTCAGACCGAAACCAAGTTGGGCTAAGTACCCCGTTGGGGAATATTTTTGTTTTTTCTTGCCTCAGTTAATTACCGGATGTCAGAAAAAGTGAATAATTGTATTTCTTGTGGGAAACAGATACCGCATAGGGATTACCACTCTCTTTGTATTCCTTGTTTGGGACCTGAGCATGATGTAGTCGGGTGTCGCTTTTGTGCTAGGTTTAATAAGCGCACCATTAAACGTAGGTTAGATTGCACTAGGCTTGTCTTCAGTAAGCGGTGTAATTATAATATGCCGTCGGATCCTCCGACGCCCGCTACCGCGAAGAAGCGCAAGGAGAAATCTTTAAAGTCCAGGCAGGATGAGTCGTCCGTTACGGATGCCGGTTCTTTAGAAACTACGGTGGAATCTGTGGATCCAGCCGAGGTTTCAATTGAGTCTCAGGGGGAGGCTTTAATTTTGCAAGATGTGGCCTCTCAGGAGGCAGGTCAGGCTGAGGGGGCCTCTCAGGTTGCTGTTCTCCCTTCCTTGCCTAAGGTGGTTAGGCCTTCTCCTTCTGTCTCTAAGGCTCCTTCCAAAGGCAGGCCTGGTTTGCCTTCCACGGGTGTCAGTCCTAGCTCTGCAGGTCCTGTGCCTAAAAAACACATGCTTAAAATGGCAGAAGATTTAATTTCTTTAATCAGAGGTTCTATGCCCCCTCCTGATAAGAGACCTAGGGTGGAGCCAGAGGTGGAAAGTTTGGAGCAGGCTTCAGATTACTCTGAGTCTTCGGCTGAAGACATTCAGGATTTTCCTCCTTATTCTGATTCAGACGCAGAGGATTCCACTCCTTCTGCTTCTCCTCCAGAGGATTTTTTCTTTTTCAGAAACCCTGCATTCTATGAGGGAGCATTTTAAATGGGAAGGACAGGATTTCTCAGATTCCCGAAAGAGGCTTAGGGAATTTTTGTTTTTACCACAGCATAGGCCCTTGGCTATACCTCCTGTTTTGGATGTTGTTCAAGATGTTTTCTCCGAGGCTTCCCTTAACCCAGACTCTCTGCCTCCTGCGCCAGTTAAGCCGGACAGGTATTACAGAGTACCTGAGGCTCATAAATATCTGTATAAGAGTCCAAGGGCTGACCCAGAAACTATTAGCCAGGGACCTAAGGGTGTCAGGGCTTCTGTTGTAAAGAATCCAGTTCCTATGGATAAGGATGCTAGAGCTTTGGATAGATGGGGTAAGAAAGTATATACTTCTTCCACTTTGGCAATGAGGGCTTTGAATTGCCAGTTTCATATGTTGAAGTATCAGAATTTTCTCCTTACTCAACTAAAATCTAAAGTGGATGCTTTGGCAGAGGGCATAGAGTGTAAAGAATTACAGGATTTGGTACATGCCTCTGAACAGGTGGGTAAGCATTCTTTGCAGTGTGGTTTCGATGCTTTACAGGCTTCTTCCAGGGTGGCTGCCACTGGTTCAGTTATTCGCAGGCACGCCTGGCTTAAGGATCAGAATTTGTCAGAGCATGTTAAAGCTAGAATTTTGGATGCTCCTTCACAGTCTGAAGTTTTGTTTGGTTCTCCTGTGGAGTCTGTCTTGAAGAAAATGGAAGACAAGGCTAAGTCTATGCAGACTGTTAAAGATTTTTTGCAGGTGCAGCCTCCTAAGTTTAGCAGGAATTGGCCTACTAAGGGATGGGCTTATCCTTCTTCCGATTCACAGTCTAGGGGTAGATCTAGACGTGGTAGGGGCAGAGCTCAGAGTACTTTCAGGCCTAGAACATGGAGTTCACCTGCACAATCTTCAGTTGAGGGCAGGGGCCAGTCCTTTCGTAAACAGGCCCAATGACCTGCATTTTCAGCTGCCAGATTCTTCCTGTCTGGCAGCTCCTTTGGGAGGAAAGTTGGCACTCTTCAAGCAAAACTGGCTTTTAGTCACCCAGGACAAATGGGTGTTGGACATTATAGACCGAGGCTACAAGTTTTATTTCCATACATTGCCTCCTTTCAAAGGCATGCCAGACGTTCCTCCTCAGCAAAGGGTAGAGGCTCACAAGCAGATTTCTTTACTTCTTCAAATGGGGGCTATACAGCAGGCCCCTCTGTCAGAAGTGGGCCTAGGATTTTATTCTCGCCTGTTTCTAGTACCAAAGAAAGGAAACACTTGGAGGCCGATTTTGGATTTATCCATCCTCAACACATACTTGGACATTCCAAAATTCAAAATGTTGACGTTGCAACAACATCTACCTCTGTTGGGCAAAGATCACTGGATGGTAACTCTGGATCTCAAAGAGGCTTATCTTCATGTTCCTATCAGGCCCAGTTGCAGGAGGTACCTGCGTTTTCGGGCTGGGACTTTACATTATCAGTTCTCTGCATTGCCCTTTGGCTTATCTACTGCGCCCAGGGTGTTCACAAAGGTTCTGGCTCCAGTGATAGCCTTCTTACGGTTAAGAGGAATACAAATTTATCCTTATTTGGACGATTGCCTGATTCTTGCTCAAGACAAGTACGAACTTCATCATCTTCAGTATGTGATGGCAGTGTTAAGGTGCCTAGGGTATTCTGTGAACGAAACAAAGTCCAGTCTAGTACCCTCTCAGGAAATGTGCTTTCTGGGAGTGAGACTGAATACAGTTTCCCAGATGGCTTTTTTGACCCCGGACAAGCAAAAGAACCTTACTCTTTACTTCCATCAATTGTCTCTACGGTCCAGGCTGACTGCAAGGACAGTCCTTCAAGCCTTGGGGTTCATGGCATCTTGTATTCTGGTGCTTCCCAATGCCAAACTGCATATGAGGAAGCTACAATGGTATCTCAAAAATGTATGGACACAACACTGCCAAGATCTGGACACTGTCATTCAAATAATACCTTGCATTCAAAAGGAATTTTTGTGGTGGGCTCAGGAATGTCACCTAAACAAGGGACTCTCTGTGACCCAACCGGAGGCGAGTCAGATTTTAATGACAGATGCCTCGGACAAGGCTTGGGGAGCACACCTCAATGGAAAATGGGTTCAAGACACGTGGCCTGCCAGACTTCAACATTTACATATCAACTTGAAGGAGATGTTAGCAGTCCAATTTGCATTGATGGCTTTCAAGGATTTACTATACCCAGGGCAAGTGTTGATTCAAACAGACAACACAACTGTCATGTGGTACATCAACAAGCAAGGGGGAACCCATTCATACCCTCTTTGCAGGCAAGCAATGATTTTGTGGGAGACTGCTCTCAGTTTATACCTCAATCTTCAGGCAAGGTTTCTACCAGGAGCACAGAACTCCTTAGCAGATGTTTTGAGCAGACAGATAGTGGATCCCCACGAGTGGAAATTGGATCCTCATGTATTTCGAAAGTTGACAGTGAAATGGGGAACTCCAGACATAGATCTGTTCGCTTCTCCACTAAATTTCCAGTTGCCAAAGTTTTGCACAAAAATGTTTCATCCCACAGCCTGGAAAGTGGATGCTCTATCATTCAGTTGGAGCAATCTTCACGTCTATGCCTTTCCGCCTCTGCCTCTCCTCCCCAAGGTACTCTTGAAGGTCAGACAAGACAAGCCCTCCATGATTCTAATAGCTCCAGATTGGCCTCGACAGCACTGGTACCCTCTGCTGAGGAGTTTAGTATGGGAGCCTCCATGGCCTTTGCCTTCGATTCCGCACCTTTTGTCACAGGAGGGCAATCATTTCCTCAATGTCAGGATTCAGTCCCTGCATCTAACAGCATGGCATATTCTGTTCTAGAACCTGGAGGGTCGCAGCTTCCACAACAAGTTTTGAATGTTATTTTGGAGGCCAGAAGGCCTAGTACAAGGAAAGTTTATGCTGATAAATGGAGGAGATTTTTAATTTGGAGCAAAACAAAGGGCTTTGATGTTTCCAGGCCTGATTTAAGTGTTTCTCTTCAATATCTTACAGAATTATTAGACAAGGGTTTGTCTTTCTCTTCTATAAAAGTTCATGCTGCAGCCATTTCTGCTCACTATGACTGTGACCCTCCATTATTCTCTCATCCTTTGTTTAAGCAATTTCTTAGAGGGGCAAGGAACATAAGACCCCCACGTAGAGCTCCTACTCCTGCCTGGGATCTCAATTTTGTGTTGGAAAAACTTACTTTACCTCCTTTTGAACCTGCAGCTACTGCTGAGTTGAAGTTTTTGTCTTGGAAGACTGCTTTTTTGTTGGCCATTACGTCTGCTAGAAGGGTTTCTGAATTACAGGCTCTTATGGCAGTTGAACCCTTCCTAATTTTTCATAAGGATAGGGTATCTCTGCGTACTAATCCTACTTTTATGCCTAAAGTGGTTTCAAATGTGGCCTTGAACCAATCAATTCATTTGCCTACTCTTTATGCAGATCCCCAAAATAAAGGGGAGAAAATTTTGCACACTTTGGATATTCACAGGCAGTTGCGTTATTATTTGAACAGGACTAAAGGGTTCAGACAGTCTCAGCAGTTGTTTGTTTCTTTTGCTTTGGGTTCTCAGGGGAAACCTGTTTCAAAACAAACTATTTCTAAGTGGATTGGCTTTTGTATTACTTTTTGTTATTCTCATCATGGTAAGGAGATTCCGGCTGGAATCAGACCTCACTCCACTAGGGCTACTGCCACTTCTACAGCTTTTTTAAGGGGAGTAGCTACTAAAGATATTTTGGAAGTAGCTACTTGGAGTTCAGTGCATACTTTTTCAAAACATTACCACCTTCCTCTTTATTCCAAATCTAGGGCTGGATTTGCCACTGCAATCTTACAGGGCATTTTGGCAGCTCCCAATACTTTATGATTTTGCCAGCCTCCCTTTACCTCTGCTTTGGGATTCTACCCATATGTAAGGACTGCAGCAATGTGAGATGAAGAACATAGTACAGTTTTGTACCTACCATAAATGTAGATGTTCGAAGATCCACATTGCTGCAGTCCAATTTACCCTCCCTCCTTCCCCTCTGTAGTCTGGAATGGTTGTATGGTTTGGGTGGTAGCTGTCATTTGTACATGCCTTTTGGGAAGTATGCTATTTTTGGTTGTGGCCTTTCTTTTTAGGGCCTTCTGACATCTGGGGCAAGAAAAGACTGAGGATATGACGTCGGTCATGCGCTTTAATACCCTGACGCTCTGATGTCAGATCTGAGCGCCCATGACCGACGTCAGCCTAATACTTTGGTATTCGGGCCGACCGAGGACAGCGGACTACCCATATGTAAGGACTGCAGCAATGTGGATCTTCGAACATCTACATTTATGGTAGGTACAAAACTGTACTTTTTGACTTCAGGGTCGGCTTTGACAATGTGGTTAGGTGTTTTGCCCTGTGGTTTGTGATAAGGAGGGGTGGGGGATATGTGACTGGTCAGTAGTACAATTATGACAGAATATTAGTTTGAGTGTGTAATAGAAGAGAAAATGGTAAGCCTGGAGTTATATGTAACAGTCTGATGCAGTGATAGTATTGTGATGGTAAAACAGAGTAAGATGCAAATAATTATAGTGGGGGGTAAGAATTCAAGCTGATGGATGTAAGGGAAATCAGATAAGTTTGGTTAAATAAATGTAGGTAAGGTGTGAAAGAAATGTGGGTGTGGACAAGGTAGAGTTGTATATAATTGGATCCAAGGAATGAGGGGGAGTGGTTTGCTTGGGATATGAGTAGAGGTGCTGGGGGAGGGTGAGATTTGGGGGCAGGGGAGTGGAGAGAACAGAGAGGGAAGAAACCTGCAGATGGTTTACCACCATAAACAATCAGTGAGGTAGAATGTTCCTGAATGCAAAGAGAAAGTGACTGAACTCTAAAAATTTGACCTGAGCCGCAGCATCTAATGTCTTTTCTAGGGATCTATTATACTGATAAGAAAATACGCTGAAGTGTTAATGTAGTTTCACCTTCAGCAGTAAACGGCCTGTGAGTAAGTGGGGGTGGGGATATCCTTTCAGCAGATTCAACCCTACAAACAGAACACACTAGTGCATGACTTAAATTAAATTATTAGTCTGAGTCTATGAATTTGTGTTACATACATTTAATTCTGTGTATTTTTTCCTTGTGAAATTTTGCAACTGCAAGTGATTTTCAGCTGTGCAAATTCTATAGTAGGTTGTTTCACTTCTTGTAGAGTGAAGCAGCTGGATGGACTCTTGAGTTTGGAACCACAAAGGCTATATATATATATATATATATATATATATATATATATATATATATATATATATATATATATATATATACATATATATGTGTGTATGTGTATATATATATATATATATATATATATATTTATATGTGTGTGTGTGTGTGTGTGTGTATATATATGTATATATATATATATATATATATATATATGTATGTATATATATATATATATATATATATATATATATATATATATATATATACATACATACACACACACGCACACAGTGGATATAAAAAGTTTACACACCCTTGTTAAAATGACACATTTTTGTGATATAAAACAGTGAGACCACAATAAATCATTTCAAAACTTTTCCCACCTTTAATGTGACCTATAACTTTTACAAATCAATTGAAAAACCAACAAATCTGTTGGGGGAAAAATATAAAAAATAAAAAAATGTACAATAAGCTGGTTGCATAAGCCATCTCAGTAAGGAGGCTGCCAGTGTGATCTCAAGATATATCAAACCTTTATTACAAATTAAAAAGGGAAACCTGCTGTCCAAGAACTGATTAAGGGGTTGTTAAAAGTGTGAGACAATTGCTACATGATACTCATTTCAACCAAGCTAGCTGTAGACTGCATTGGAAAATGCAAATCCATGGCTCCACAAGTTTATTCATGTGAACTGCAGGAGGATTTACTGGAATGCTATCTAAAACGACAGACAAAGAGCAATATACTATTTAGTGCAAACCAGTGCCTCTTCATGCAACTATTGACTATTCTGCAAACTAGGAATTTATGGAGAAGTTTATATCGGGAAAGTTAAAGTTCTTTGTGCCAACATCTGTACAGTGTACTGTTAAATTCGACTGCATGAAAGGCAATATTGGGCAAATGTGGGCAACTTATACTAGCACAAAAATTAAAACAAAATTCAAATAAACCCACTACCAAGTGCAAAACAGTACATTTCAAGGTTTACAAGCAATCGGATGTCTAGAAATTGCTTAGTTCTTCATCTGCTCTCAAAACAACCAAGCTGAACTGAGGTGGGTTACCAGACACAACTCAAAGCTGAGATTACAGATGACTAGAGGCTTCTGATCTTTCCAAAAACTGTAAGTTGCCTATTTTTTGCTTGATTATATTATGTACTGCACTTTTATTGTGTTCTTATTTAATACTGTATTTTAATACCTATAAACTAAACATGCACTGTTTGTACTGCACTTGTCTGCCTTACTGTGCCTGTTAAATCATATTTTGTTGCTGTTTTCACTGTTTGCAAAGCTTATTTTATTTTCACTGATTGCAAAGTAATTACTGCTACTTTTCACTGTTTGCTAAGCATCTGTTCATAGGTTGGTACTAGGCTATCGGCCCTAGGGCCTATACAAGCCTAGCCATAACAATTCCCTGGCTATTTCTTCCCACACTATTTACTTTCCTGGTCCCCTGTCTAGCAGGGTGACTGACGTGATCCCCAGGGTGAATTTCATTTCTCCCATCCAGTCGTCAAGGTTCCTTTTGAAGGGGGCCAAAGAGGTGCTCTGCTTGACATGTCTGGGCAGTCTATTCCAGAGTCTGGGGAGTCTCTGGGTCAGGAACCTATCCTCCAGCATGTTTTGTTTATTGTGATGACAAGGTTTAGATCCCTGGAGCGTGTGGCTCTGAGGGATAGAGATTTCTTTAAGTGTAGCATGTCCAACAGCTCTGGGTTTGACTTGGCCTTGTATGTTATGTTTGTTCTGTTTTTCCGCCAAGCAGTGTTTTAAGTAATGGATTTGTTTGCTGTTTAAAATATTCTTTAGTATCTTCCTTGCTGTTTAAAGCATTTTTTAGTGTCTCACTGCATTTTCTCTGCTGCTTAGATACTTTAAGTGTTCCACGCCTAAATAAGTCTAGTTAGCAGCTGTTGCATAATCCAGATACAGGTTTACTGCATTTGAGTATGTTTGTAGTGGCTGTTGTATTCTGAGCACATTTTTCAAGCTGTCTGTGATTAGAAGGGGTCCTTCTGCACCCTTGTGAGAGAAGTGTGCTGACTGGAACCTGTCAAGTGAAGGGTTATTGGTCTAGGGCTTGGATTAAGCACTCTCATTGTTTTTTTTGAACTTTATAAAAAAAAATTTTAAGTTTTTGGATTCTGGTATTTAAGTCCCAAGTTTGAGTGGGTTTCTGCTTGTTAGTGAAATTGTGCAACATAGCCGGACAAATAATTTCATCAGTTTTCCCTTGGATACAGTTGTAGTACATTAGTGTAGTCTTCATCTTTAGTACATTTCTGGTCTAAGAAATATTGCTAGTGAGCTGAGACCTATTAAATGACCAACCAAAAACCTGGTCAGAAACACCCATCTGCAGAGCACCTCCTAGGTCAGTCCTGAAAGTACCCCTTTTGTGGTAAGTTCTTCAAACCCAGCATTATGGACAGTTGGACTACCCTAGTTTCTTCTGCTAGCCTTGTTGACTTGGGTCTCTTGAGGCAGTGTAGCAACTGCCTCATATACACTGACAATCCTCCACTAATAACTCACTCTAGTACTGAGTGTGTGTGTGAGAGATGTATCTACAACAAGAATCTTGAATCCCTCTTTGCTAGCACTCAAAACAGTAACACTGAAGAGGCTGTCAACTCGCCCACCACTACTCATGCACATAATATCACTACTCATACACGTAGTATGCATCCAGCACATAAATCAACATATGCAGAGATTCTCTCATAAAACTTGTGGAAACACCAGAGACCTCTAAAACACAAGACTGCTACAACTAACACATTTCCAGAGCACTCAAGACACACAGCAACACCAGTGTCTCACCTACCAAGCCCTTAAGGTGTAACACTCATAAACCAAATTTTCTTGTCATTGGAAACTCCATAGTGAGACACACGGATGTCCCACACTCGCCAGGTTAAATAAGGAGAAAATCACAGTAAGCTGCTTGTCCTGTGCCAGGATTCGTCAGCTCACACATGCACTCTGGTCTGTCAGCAGCAACTACCATTATTGCTCCGTCATAGCTCATGTTGGAATGAACGGCCTGAGACATACCCCACTGAACTATATAAAGATAGACATAATTGAGGTCTCTGACAGTGTCCCAGGCAGGTACAGTGGATATAAAAACTTTACACACCCCTGTTAAAATGCCAGGTTTTTGTGATATAAAAAATGAGACCACAATAAATCATTTCAAAACTTTTCCCACCTTTAATGTGACCTATACCCTGTACAATTCAATTGAAAAACAAATGTGTTAGGGGAAAAAATATAAAAAAACAAAAAATGTACAATACGCTGGTTGCATAAGTGTGCACACCCTTAAACTAATACTTTGTTGAAGCACCTTTTGATTTAATTATAGCATTCAGTCTTCTTGGGTACACATCTGCCATCAATTAAAGAGGCTTTGATTAACCCTAAATAAAGATCAGCTGTGCTAGTAGGATTTATTTTATTTTTTATTTTATTTTATTTATTTTATTTATATTTGTTGACCGGGAGTGTCCGACTGGATGTAGGTCCATTTTCAGCAGAGGCCGGGGAGAAAAGCTCCACAGTTAAAACAGACAGTAGTTACATTGGATTACATAGTGATTAACAATTTACATAGCAATTACTTACAACATATTTACAGATGAAGAACATAGTACATCAGTAGACAACTAGAATCTCTCTGTGAAGTACATAACAGACATTAACAAATGTTACAATAAGAAGTTCCTGCTGCATAATAAGTACTAGGCTTATGAGCATCTGAGCGTGCTATAATCAAGGTAGTTAGTGGAGTGGAAAGAATGATAGTGGTTTGATGGAGTGGGTGATATTAGAGTGGGAGTTGCAAGGGCATAGCCAGCATGTTTTTAGGTATGCTTTTAGTAAAGTTTTGAAGTGGGTGCATGATGGTATGGAGGTAATTGTGGGTGGGAGGGAGTTCCATAATTTGGCTATAGCGCAAGAGATTAGTGCTTCACCAGCAGAGTTATTGGCTTTAGTGATCTGCAAGTGATTTTTGTTGCTGGATCTTAGTGGTCTGGTGGTGCGATAGGGTTGGAGTAGATTCTGGAGGGATGGGACATTTAGTTGGATGGTTTACTAGTTTGTGGGCGAGTGAGAGTTGATACCATTGAAGGAGGTGAGGGAGTTCAAGCCAGCCCAGTTCAGCAAGTGAGAGACAGTGGTGACTATGGTAGGATGCCCCTGTGGCGAATTTGGCAATTTTGTTGTAGCAGGTCTCTAGCTTGTTTAGATTGCATTGCCTTAGGTTGGTATTTGTCTGACATTTATTCAGTTGCCTGCTACAGCAAAAGCCATGGTTCGCAGAGCTTACAAAGCATCAAAGAGATCTAATTGTTGAAAAGTATCAGTCATGAGAAGGGTACAAAAAAAACATTTCCACAGCATTGGATATACCATGGAGCACAGTGAAAACAGTCATCAAAAAGTGAAGAAAATATGGGACAACAGTGACGTTGCAAAGAACTGGACGTCCTTCCCAAGTTGATAAGACAAGACGAAAACTGGTCAGGGAGGCTACCAAGAGACCTACAGCAACACTGAAGGAGCTGCAGGAATTTCTGGCAAGTACTGGTTGTGTACTACATGTGACATCAGTCTCCTGTAGTCTCCATATGTCTGGATTATGGGGTAGGATTGCAAGACAGAAGCCTTTTCTTACACAGGAGAGCATCCAGGCCCAGCTAAAATTTGCAAAACAATACATCACATCTCCCAAAAGCACATGTAAAAATGTGTTATGGTTTGTTGAGACCAAGGTTGAACTTTTTGGCCACAATTCCAACAGGTACGTCTGGCGCAAAAACACTTCACATCACCAAAAGAGCACCATCCCCATGGTGAAGCATGGTGGTGGCAGTATCATGCTTTGGGGTTGCTCTTCTTCAGCTGGAACTGGAGCTTTAGTCAAGATGGAGGGAATTATGAACAGTTCCAAATACCAGTCACTTTTGGCCCAAAATCTTCAGGCGTCTGCTAGAAAGCTGAAGCTGAAGAAGAACTTCACCTTTCAACATGACAGTGGCTCCAAGCAACATCCATTTCAACAAAAGAATGGCTTCACCAGAGGAAAATTAAAGTTTTGGAATGGCCCAGCCAGAGCCCAGACCTAAATCCAATAGAAAATCTGTGGGGTGACCTGAAGAGGGCTGTGGACAAGAGATGCCCTCACAGTCCAACAGATTTGGAGCATTTTTGCACGGAAGAGTGGGCAAATATTGCCAAGTCAAGATATGCCATGCTGATAGACTCCTACCCAAGAAGACTGAATATTGTAATTAAATCAAAAGGTGCTTCAACAAAGTATTAAAGGGTGTGCACACTTGTGCAACCAGCATATTGTACATTTTTATTTTTTTTATATTATTTCCCCTAACAGATTTGTTTTTCAATTGAATTGTAGATGCTATACGTCACATTAAAGGTGGGAAAAGTTTTGAAATGATTTATTGTGGTATCATTTTTTATATCGCAAAAACCTATCATTTTAAGAGGCATGTGTAAACTTTTTATATCCACTGTATGTTTCTAATCTTGAACAGCATATTACTATCACCTAGACTGATGCCACAGTATAAACAAAAAATGATTGAGCTCCATAATTGGCTTCGTTTTTCAAAGTCAAAAGTCAAAGTAAACTTTATTGTCATTCAGAAATCACACAAGTGCAAAAACTGAACAAAATTCCATGTCTCCAGACTCAATGTGCAGACAACATATACACTATTTTCACAGATATTTACACATACAACACCCAGCTATTACATCATGGACATGCAGGTTGGCAAACTAATACTACACATAATTAGTAAAGATTTTGGTGTCATTCCAAGGGGATGCCATTTCTGTCAGCCTGGAATGACTTGGTTGACAGATCTCGATTTTTTGCCAAGGACAGTTGCACCTGACACCACTAAGCTTTCGGCTGCTGACAAAGGCTTTTGCCTCCCTCATAGTTCCTTTTCAAGCAAGGTCTCAAAAACAAAATTGCCAATGTGAAAATTGCCAATCATAAAATAAGGGTTATGCTGCTAAACTCTAGGAGCTTAAACCAAAAACTGCACACCAAGGAAGCACTCGTGTCACTGGAGAATGTAGATGTCTGTGAAATCACAGAAACCTGGTTCAAGGCCTCAGAAAGTATCCCAGCCTTGCAAGGGTACAATGCCTTTCACACCTTCAGACTGCAAAACGAACATGTGAGAACCAAAGGAGGCAGTTTTTCCGTGTAGATTAGAAATCAATTCTCCTCTCAACTAGTTAGACAAGACAACCCCTTGGAGTTACTCCAAGTTCGGATTACTGTGGGCAAGAACCCTAGTCCATGTCATAGCTTGTTATAGGTCTCCCTTCCTGGATCATGATGCGCATGAGGCCTACTTGACCAAACTGAAGTCAATCCAAAATTGCCAAACACTCTGGTTATGGGGGATTTCAATCATCCCACCATTAACTAGGAAAGTTACTCTAGCCCTAACTCACCAGCGCAAAAGTTGCCTGACTGTTTACTCAAATGCCCTGGAGCAAATTGTTCAAACCCCAACAAAAGGAACAAATTTACTAGATCTGGTCCTCAGTAACATGACAAACAGATGTACCACCACAACTGTCAGAACCTCATTAGATAAATTGGACCACAAATCAGTCACCTTCAAAATGAGACTAACACCATAACTCATACAGGGTGAAGTTGGGCTAAAAACTTCACCAAGGCAAGCTATACCCTCCTAGGGGAAGGAATAAATGCATTCCAGGCCCCACCCCCAGCTGGAAGTGGTAACTACACCAAAGCTTACACTAAAGCCCTGTACAATCACTTGTATAAGTGCATAGACTCAGCTGTTCCAGAGAAAATCAAAGCGAGAGCACCAAGTAAAAACAAGCCAACGCTGGTGGACATCCAGCATCAACAAACTTTACAGCAAATGCAAAAAGTTGTTGTTTAAGAAAACTAATGCGAGGTCTCAACAATGGAAAAGCACCCTCCTCAGCCTTAACAGGCAAATAAGACAACATGTCAAATCCTTTAAGGGTAACTTTGAGAAAAACTTGGCGGTCACAGCCAAGGATAACCATAAGGCCTTTTACAGCTACTTACACCGCCTGAAAGGTAGGACCCAAGCATGTGCCAAACTAGTGACTAATGGTATCACACACGCACACACACACACACACACCCTGATCCCGCAGAGATAGATAACCTGCTGGTGGACAGATTTGGTGAAAATTTCACTCCCTTATCCTCCCAAACTTATTATAAGCCTTGCCCTCAACTTCCCCCACCCTACATATGTGAAGAGTAGGTCATTAAAGCCTTGTGTAAGGCAAAAAACACAGCCTCTATGGGACCAGACGGCATCCCAGGCTGTCTTCTAAGCAAACTAAAACATGAACTAGCAGCATCAAGTACCTTATTCGATCACAGCCTAACCAAAGGCTATGTTCCTGCAGAATGGAGAACAGCAATAGTTATTCCCCTCCACAAAGGTGGCCTAGCAACAGACGCAGGGAACTGGAAACCCGTAAGTCTGACCAGCCTCATCTGTAATGTCATAGAATGTATCATCATGGACCTCATAAGTAAAGCCATAGGTGACCTCTAAACCCTGGATCTGACCCAGTTTGGCTTCATCAAGGGCAGATCCTGCCTGTTAAACCTGGTAGATTTTTTTCGAAAATTTGACCAGCGCAAATCTCTGCACACAGCATGCCACCACTTGGCCAAAGCCTTCTACACAATCCCACACTCTGGAATTATCAATAAACTTAAACTGAATATAAACCCCTTTGTTGTAAGATGGGTTGCTAGCTGGCTCACAAACTGATCAGACACTATCAAAGTGGATGACTCCACATTGACCAGCAGACCTGTCACCAGCGGGGAGCCACGAGGGTCAGTGCTGGACCCCCTACTGTTTGTATATACTTCTCAGAAGTTCAGGCCAAAACCAAGGGGGCTGTGGTTGACCAAGTTTGTGGATGACTGCAAACTGAGTGTCCTTATCGAACCCCCCAAATGATGTCAGTACATTTCAGGAGGGTCTTACACAAACCAACGACTGGTGTCTGTCAGTCTCAAACTAAATGCAAAAAAATGTATCATCTTTCCCTTTGGTAAAAACAATGTCGCTTCACACTATCAAATTAACAATACCCTATGTACCTACGAAGTGGTTAGTGATCTGGGATCACAAGTAGACTGTGACCTTAACTTTGACCATGTGTCTACTGTAGTATACTGTGTTAAGGAACGCCCTCTACGTAGCACACTTGATTAGCAAAAGCATCACCTCTAGAGCTAAGGAGGTTATAACCACTCTGTACTCGTCACTAATCAGGTCTATAATTAAGTATAATGCCCCTTTTGGCATGTATCACACAAAGCACTTACAGCAATTGGAGAAACTTCAGAGGATTCTAACGTAGAAGATCAAGGGCTCCGGCATGTGCCTTACACACACCGACTAAAGTCCTTGTCACTATATTCAGTATTGTATAGACTTTTAGCGGAGACTTTTGCCTGCCTTACTGAGTAATCTCCAACCCAAACCTAATGAATTTGCTGCTCATCCATAAATCAAACAGGACTAGAGCTTACCTATTCCAGGGACCTAAATATGGCCTGCAACTTGAATGGGATGTGCTGGAGGGACAGATTTGTCCCCCCGTAGCTGCCGTGTCTTTGGAATAGGCTGCTAATTCATGTGAAGCAGAGCACCTCTATGACACTGTTCAAAAGGAACTTGGACAAAGTGGATGAGGCACCATATAGTCATACTGGGGATAACACCCACAACCCTCCTGTACATGAGTAGTCATTACTAAATACAATCCTGGGTATTGACTTAGAGTATCTATGGTATTGCATTGGGATAAAACGGTTAGGCTTGAAATGATCTCTGGGTCGATAACCTAGTAACCTCCTATGAATCTGTCTCAGATCACAGTAAATGACAAAAATAAGTGTGTAGTTATTTCTCATTAACACAGTGACACATTTGGTATTTTGGTATCCCTGTATACTTGTACTAGATATTAAACTTCATAAAGCTTGATTAAAGTGTAACTGTTATTCTAAGCCTTTGGTTGAAGCACATGGGCTTCAGACGAGTTGTTTTACATTAAGAAGGTTTGTGGCCTGGACTGTTGTGGCAGGACAGGTAGCTGACATCCTTCTAAGTTGGGATATGCTGACTAAAGGCTTTAGCGTCTGTTACTCTAAAAGTGTATTAGTTCTGGTTTAAGCACTTGGGCTTTGGCCCAGTTATTTTACATTAAGAAGGTGTGGTCTGCACTCTTGTGGGAGGAGAGGGTAGATTCTGCCCTGAGCCGGGAGTTTCTTGTTAAAGGCTTATTGTGCCTGCTTATTTGAACTGTTTCTTTCTGAAATTGGTATGCCTTATTTGCTTTAGCATAGACTAAATTCAGACCTGTTGAATCTAGCTTTGTTTATATAACTTGAGCACTAATCCAGACCATCTTTTTTTGGAGAAGGTTCCCCTGCACCCTAGTGGCAGTAGTGTGCAGTTAGAACTTGTCTGATCGAAACTAGGGCTCAGTTTTTAGCTTTTTATTGGTTAATTTGTTTAAATCAGTTTGCTCATTTGCTGCGGTTATGTAAAAAAAATAAATAAATAATACACTTCATGCATCGCCACTTAGCTAGGGTTAAAGTATTCCCGGCGCCATAAAGTCTGCTCTTCAAATTTTCCCTTAGAACTAGCCAGTTTTTGTTTTAGCACTAAAATCTGTTTCTTTGAGCTCAGCACTTGTTCAGAACTTGTAAGCACTAAATAAGCTACAAATTACTACAGCACTCAACTTTCCTCACTTGTCTAGAGGAAAACAGTTTTTAGTACTTAATAAATTAAGCACCTATCCAGGCATGTCTAAGGGTCAGCTCCCGGTGTTTTCTCCTGTCTACCTGGTGAATTTGGGCATCTTGGGGCAATGCAGCAATTGCCTCATGTATACAGACAACCCTCTCCTCCTACCAGCCAACACTACAAAATGTGAGAGATGCACTTATATAGCCAAACTGGAAGTAAAGCTCTCTTCACCCAAGACTGGACCAGACAGTCAAGAGGAGAAGGTAAACACTTGTACCATACCACACTCATCACATAATCCCTCAAAACCTACACCACCAAAACACACACATAGCAACACAAAACACACACCTACATTCACGGAGGCTCTCAATAAAAATCTGCTCAAGCAACAGAGACCTCCAAAGCAGTAGCGCATGCAACCTCCACCCCCCAACACAACCCAAATGACACATACCCACAAACTCAGTGTGCCACTCAACCACAACCCATAAGGCATAACAACATAGCCAACACTCTAGTCATAGGTGACTCTATAGTCAGGCACACTGATGTTCCATTCACCAGGCTAAACAAGGAGAAAGTTACTGTCAGGTGCCAGGATCTGCCACATAACACACGCACTCAAGTCACTCCACAAGTACAAATATGACTCTGTCATTGTCCATGTTGGTGTGAATGACTTGCGAAGTACCTCCCTGGACTACATCATGAAGAGACATGGAGGAGCTCTCCGATCTTGTAGCCCAGGCAAGTATGGTATGACCCTAGCCCTGAGTAGCATCCTGCCATCACCCAGAATTATACCACAGTACAAGGACAAAATGATTGACTTCAACAATTGGCTAAGCTTCTGGTGTCATTCTAAGGGGATCCAGTATCTGTCTGCCTGGGATGACATGATCAACAGACCACGATGCTTTGCCAGAGATGGCCTGCACCTGTCACCCTTGGGATTCCGGATACTGGCTAAGGCTCTTGCCACCCCATAGTACCTTTTTTAGGCAAGGTTCAAATGACAAATTCACCACCGTAACAGGTACAAACAAGCAAAATCTGAGGGTAATGCTACTCAGTGCTAGAATTCTAAACCTCAAAATGCATTCACTCGAGGCACTCCTTAAAATGGAGAACATTGACATCTGTGCAGTGACAGAGACCTTGTTCAAGGCAACAGAGGGCACCCCGGTATTAACAGGCTATAATTCATACCACACCTTTTGGCCACCTAACCTGGATCGAAACACTAAAGGTGGAGGTGTGTCCATATTCATTAAGGATATCCACACCTCCAGTCTAGTTGCTCAGCATAATGCAGCCGAGATTATCTAAGTGCAACTAAATCCAAATTGTAACTTTCTACAGATCCCCCAGGATTCCCACTCCTCATTTCTTGATAAAATGGAAAATATTAGGGTACAACCCAACACCCGAATAATGGGCGATTTCAACTACCCCACCATTAACTGGGAAAACTACTCGTGTACCAACTCTTTTGCTCAATGTTTTCTGGAATTCATAAATTCCAGCACCTTGGATCAACTTATCCACACCCTCACCAGGGGCAGCAATATCCTAGACCTGGTCATTACCAACATGGGCGACCGGTGTTCCACACCAGAGGTCAATTCCTCATTGGTCAGATCTGACCACAAAGTAATCAGCCTAGACATCCACATCCCACCCCCACCCCCCCATTAGGGAAACCACTGTAAATAATTTCTCCAAAGTCAACTTCACGCTTCTTAAGACAGAAGTGGCAAACTTCACGACACCCATGCAGACGGACAATAGAGGTACGACTGCTGAATCCACACAAATGCACTTTATAAGCACTTACACGAGTGCATGGATCGTGCTATCCCTAACAGAACCAAGATGCTATCCTCCAAAAAAGGAAGCCAATCTGGTGGTGAAACTGTTGCAAAAAAAGAGTAAAATCCCATGACTGGAAGAACTCCCTGGTCAGCTTCAGTAAGAAGCCGAGATCCCTAATAAAATCCTCCAAAGCTAATTATGAAAACAAAATCGCCACCGATTCTAAAGACAACCACAAAGCATTCTATAGCTATGTCAAGAATCTCTATGGCAACACTCAGATCTGTACTTGAGTTACAGCACAATGGCACTAAATATACAGAACAAACTGATATTGCCAACATCCTGGCAGATAGGTTCAATATTAACTTTGCCGCCCCTCACCCCTAAAGGGCCCATCTTTATACAGAAAGAATGCAAAGTTCCTGTAATGACGGCTGCACAGGTAAAAAAACACACTCTCCAAAGCCAAGAACACGGCATCCATGGGACCTGACACCCCACCTAAGCACCATGTTCAATCATAGCCTCACCTCAGGCTTTGTGCCCACTGAATTGTGCACAGCGATGGTTATCCCACTCCACAAAGGGGGAGCCACCATGGACCTCTGGAACTACTGCTCCTTTAGCCTAACGGACCTGGTTTGCAAAGCCATGGAATGTATCATCATGGAACTTATAAACAAAGACATTGGTAATCTCCAAACTCTGGACCCCACCCATTCTGGGTTTGTAAAAGGCAGATCATGTCTCCTAAACCTGATTGACTTCTTTGAAGCAGTCACCAAAGCCGTAGACCAGGGTAAGGTGGTTCACACAGCCTGTCTAGATCTTGGCAATGCTTTTGACACCATCCCGCACTCTGGAATTAAAGATAAACTCACTAAACTAGGTATAAATCCCTGTGTCACAAGATCTGTTGCCAACTGGCTCACTGACAAAACCCACGTTGTGAAAGTAGCAGACTCAAAATCCGACTTCAGACCAGTGACAAGTGGAGTACCACAGGGTTCAGTCCTGGGTCCTCTCCTGTTTGGTATCTACTTTTCTGAAGTACAGGCTAACACAGAATGTCTTTGGCTAACGAAGTTCACAGATGACTGCAAACTAGGAGCCGTAACTCAAACTCCTAACTATGTGTACATCCTACAAAAGGGCCTCACTGAGACAGATGCCTGGTGTCAAAGCCATGGCCTCAAGCTCAATGCCAAAAAGGGCATTGTCATCCCCTTTGGTAAAAACTCTGTACCCATGAGCTTACCACATAGGTGGTAGTCTACTTGACACCAAAAGTGTGATAAGAGACCTTGGGACACAGGTGTCCAGCAGTCTCTCCTTTGATAATCGCATTGCCACAGTAGTCAGGAAGTCCTTCTACGTAGCACACCTCATCGCAAAAGGTTTCTCATCCAGGAAAAAAAGAGGTCATTGTTCCCCTCTACTCGTCACTCATTAGACCCATTATAGAGTACAACGCCCCTTTTGGTATGCACCTCACTAGACTTCTACAACAACTGGAAAGAAATACCTCACAAAGAGGATTACCAGCCTCAAACAGATGCCCTATGCAGACCATCTCAAAAAACTTCAGCTTTACTCCATTGCATATCCCTTACTCAGAGGCAATCTCTGCCTAACGTACAAATCTATGTCATACCTAGAGCTGTTGGACATGTTCCACTTAACGAAATCCCAATCCCTTCGAGCTACATGCTCTAAGGACCTAAACCTTGTCACCACAATAGACAGGACATGCTGGAGGGATAGATTCCTGTCCCAGAGACTTCCCATACTCTGGAACAAACTACCTATCTATATCAAACATAGCTCCTCATTAGCGCTCTTCAAGAAAAATCTTGATGATTGGTTGGGAAATAGGAAATTCACCCCAGGGATCACCTCTGTGGCTCTTCTCGGCAGGGGCACAGGAAAATTATTTTCTTGGGTGGCAAAAGCCAGGGTACCTTTTTAGCAAGGCTTGTATAGGCCCTAGGGCCAATAGCCTAGTACCTACCTATGAACCTATGAAGTAAGAAAATTAAGTACAGTGTAAAGAGACATGGGAGGGAATGAATGAATGAAAGTAAAAACAATGTAAAAGACAAGTAACAAATGAAGTATTTGAATGTGAAAGAAAAGAAAATCAAAGAAGAGCTACCTATGGAGAGTTTAGGCCAAAGCAAAAAAGTATGATAAGAATCAATAAGCACTAATTACTATTTAAACCCTAAGAGTCTGTCAGATGAAGTTCAAAGTGCTATTAAAAAAGAATGATGACATTTGAGATGGTAGAAGAATGTGAAGACTTTTTTTAGAGGTTATTGATAAAGAAATCATCAGTGAAAGGTGCAGTGTTGTGCAAAACAATGAAAGACTCCCATAAATGTCAGGTGGAGGAATTGATGGGGCATATTGAGCATGTATGCATTAGGTAAAGAGATTACAAGCAAAATGAGATTAAGGTATGTTTACATGGTTCTTAAGGTGAATAGCAACCGTATAAATTGTTATTTTCATTAAGTAGTTGAAGCATATTTTAAGAATTAAGCCAACACAGGAATGGAAAAAGGATATTTGACCAAGAGGGATGACTGCAAGTAACCATATAAAAATAGGCAAGATGGGGTTGGAATTTACTGGAGGAAATGAGCAGAGGAACCAATGTATTAGGAATAAATAACTAGAGAAGGAAGGGTTGTAGAATAGGGCGAGGCCAAGCAGAAATTTTGACTGCAGATTAGAGCTGCCTTCCTTACCAGAAATTGGTAACGGGGTATAAGCACACAGAAAGGGATAGGGGAGTGCTGTGTGAAAGACCAGCTGTAGTAGTGTTTTTAGTTGAGTCTAGGAATAGAAATTAAAGTAGTTAGGAGGGCATATAAAATATTACATGTTAACTATAAGAATCAATCAGAGGGGGACTGAAAAAATTGACAAGAGAGAATGGAAAGGTAATATACAAAAGAACAGTTGGAAAACATCTAAATGATTCCCAAGTATGCGACCAAGTCCAGAAGGCTTAGGATGTTTTATGTGGAAGTGTTTGTGTAAGTAATTTCATACCCCAGGCAGACTTGAATGTTTTAGGTAGATAACAAATACTGAAATGTTGGGAAAAAATATAATTGACCATCCTCTGGATTCATGAAGCTCGGCGCAAGGCCGGCATTAGGCTTGCGCCGACTCTGCGGCGTACAGATGGCGCAGTAGCGCCATATGCATATTAATGAAGGCACGCTGCTGCCACATCCACATGCATAGGAAATGTGCACGAGTGCATGGGGCATGTCGAAGTGCCGCACGGAGGCGTGGACATGGCTGTTTACGTGCAACCTAAAATGCTGAATATTACAGCCTGCCTCCAATAGTAATCACACCTGTCAGTGTCCGTGGATACTGAAACGTATGCAAAGCATGCAAGACAGTTCTTGCGAACACAAAAATAAGAAGCAAACACAAATATACGTAGCCGAATATTGAGTCACCATCCCTTGAACAAATGACATTTAAAACCCCGTGCCTGTATTCTAATGCACTGTTGATAGTTATACCAGATGGAAGCGAAACATATCGTGTTAGCATGCCGCCAGTAGCTAAGTCTAGCCCAATGGTCAGGGTTACCACCTGTCCCACATTGTGAGGGACAGTCCCCATCTGGGCAGTTGTGTCCATACCAAAACCATTATAAATGTAAAATATCATGTGACCGTATGACATAATTATGTCCCACATCTCATGTAATAGTCATATACAATAGTTATTTCCGTATGTAACATACCTACATGTTACAAGAAAAAGAATAAGCAAGTAAACAAAACAGAAGAAGCATGTAAACTGCTACAACGATAAGCTTACATTTAGGCATAAAACAAAAGTACTATCCGTTGTACTGACCGTGGGTATGTGTTGGCCTGTAAAATCTGATGTGTCTTGAATATATCCCATCCTGGCCATATGAAAAGGTGGCAACCCTACCAATGGTCAGAGCATTTGGCCAAAATCTGCCCATTTGCGGTCCAAGGCGTCCTTGTCAGGATGGGTCAAAGATGAACGGGTATTACCTGGGTCTGCCTACCATGTCATGAAAGATAAGTATTTGCGTGTACCTATGTGCATGATGTACAGCATGTGGAAGGTGAAAAATGCTAGGGTAGCCCTCACAACCATACAGGTACCAGAGATATGTAGTGTATGCAATGTGTTCCCTAGACCGTGCCATGGGCCATCAACCAGAGAAGGGATGGATGGAGTGTGTGGAATATGGGTGTGGGGAGGACGGGTAATGTAATAATCCGCAAAGGGAAGACTGTGTTGGATGCACAACAGGTAAACTGGAGGTGTATGAGGGAGCAGTGGGTGAATCAGAAAGAAACACACAAACATACACATCCGCAATACAACCTGACAGGCCATACTGTAGAACACAATCACACAAACATATGAATATTAAAATGTGCGATACACATGTACAGAAACGTCACCTGCACATACCCACATAATGGTCTGAACAGAACTGAGCCATCCAGCTACAACACATCTGGATGCATAATTGAATACCCATCATCCCCACTACAGCACACACCCCCCCCATTCCTGAACGTCCACCAAATCCAGCCATACTCGGGCTGCCAGCTTGGCGCAGCCATATCTGCACATAGTGACCACTACTCATGTCTAGTAGGCAGTATCACTCTAGGCAGTGTCAGGATTGCAAACTATGTATCCCTTGCATGTAAAACCCTATCACGTTTTTGTAAATCCAAATAAATCAAAGGTTATTGTCTTGCTCAATTTTTGGATATCCGTCATGGGATAAGTATCCTGTGTAAACATCAGACTTGGTATCACGACACGATGTCCAGTCCTGTAGACATCTAGACACAAGTTGTATGTGCAGTTGTGGTTCACGAGACTGCTCAGCCTCTAGCCGGTCATGCAGAACCTACTACCCAGGATTAAACACCTGACCGTGATGCACGGCTCCCCACATGAATTATCGAGAAAATATACTTTACACATTCGCATAGTGGCAGTTGGATATAGGATGATTAAGGCGCTGACGTAAGCAGGGTACCTCCTGTCCCACTTTGTGAAGGACAGTCCCTGTTTGGGTAGGTGTGTCCCTGACCAAGAATGATACAATGGCAAATGTCCTGTGATTGTAGGAAATAACTATGTACCGTATTTCATGTAACAGTTGCCTAAAACAGCTATTTCTGTATGTAAAATACGTAAATCTTGCAAGAAACAGAAAAGCAACTAAACTTCTACAAGAATAAGCTGTCATCTAGGAAAATAAAATTCTAAACCCTGCACTGACTGTGGGTATGTGTTGGCCTGAAAAATCTGGTGTGTCACGAATATATCCCATCCTGGCCATATGAAAATGTGGCAACCCTACCAATGGTCAGAGCATTCGCACAATAACTGGCCAGCCTCTTAATCCCCCCTAAAACCAGTGACCTTCGGAGGAAAGGTGTTGAATGACACTTGAAGGAATAATGACAATAATTAAGAGTAATAGACATTTTTAACTTCAGAAAATAAGTATTAATACATATACTCTGAATCTGTCAACACATTTCAAGTTAATAGTACTAATATTGTAAAAGTGTCCATGATTGTCCCCGATTTGTCCTTGCCTTGTCCCTGTTGAAATTAGTCCCTGAGTGGTTGACAGGTCCATACAAATATGTACACTAACCAACTGTCACATTTGTTGCCAGTACTGTTGAATACCTGTAGTGAAGTCATATATCCTAACTGCCATCGATGCGGAATGTGCCACTGATGGTGTAGTGGTCAAACTGGTGACTAATGTGTGTCTGTTTCTGGGTCCAAGCCATGCAAGGGCCGCTAATTTTATGTGATGGCCAGAATAATGAATGAACATGGTCACAATAAAGGAGTCGTAACAAATGTGAAGGGAAACACCAGTGGGAAACCCCCCCCCCCCATATTATGTAGTGCCGACATAAAAATCTGGTCAGAGGTGGCCAAACCCCTGCATCTGTAAACACAGGTAGAATGTTAACATTGGGACTAACTCTGTCCACGTGCTAACTCTGACTTTCAAATGGGTACAGGGCTGTTCCAGTCTCCAGCAGGACAAGCCTAAACGCAAATGACCACATGAACACCCTGACAATCACAGACGTATGTGCCAGGACTATAAGCTTTGGAGTTCTGAATATCCTTGGAGTGAGTAAACATGCTGCACGGATCCAGAGCAGTAGGGAATAGGGAATGGCACATGTGTAGTACTTCGATTTTCCCAGCAGGAGAATGGATGCCTGCTGTGTAAGTGAAGCATTGAGGCGTATGTTAGCGTAGCTGTGAACCATGGGTATACATATAAATGAAGCAGAACACCAATAGTGTAGTGGTTAGTGCATCCGCCTAACATAAAGGCATTTCCGGTTCAAGTCCGACTATAGCACATATTTTCTTGTGGAATGAATGTCTCTGTGCTGTAAAGCCAAAATTTAAACATGTAAAGGTGAACGTGTGTTTCACATGGGGCCATTAACCGGATTCCTTCAAACAAAGTGGTACTATCATAATGAATAAGGCACACGTAAGCACAAAGAAGCAGCAGTAAACATATGTAACTCACAGTAAGCATATGCGAGTGCGCCTGCATGGGTGTAAGCTGCTCCCAGCTTAGCAAATGTATGTTTTTTATGTACAGATGTAACTTATATACATATATATATATATATATATATATACATATATATATATATATATATATATATATACACATACACACGCACACACATATATATATATATATATATATATGTATATACATATATATATATATATATATATATATATATATATATATATGTATATACATATATATATATATATATATATATATATGTGTGTGTGTGTATAGATATATATCCACAGACATGAAATATATATATTTGAAAAATGAACGCCGTAAGAATAAAGCATACACAAGGGTTGTGAAGGGAATCTAGAGCAACTAAGGTATTATATAGTGTTTGCAGCATATGTCAGATAAAGCTGCCCAAGAGTGAGCAGAGCACCGCTATTCACACCAGAGGCAGGGTTCTACCAGTGGGCATATCATCGTTGAACTGCTACGTCTACATTACACAGACGGAATGTAGTTCATGTTGTGACCACCTACGCTTGTAAACCGCAAATGGCCATAATCCATAACACTAGGAAAGGCACGTATGTGCAAATATAAATGGCGGGAGACCCTGTGAATACACGAGGCCTCAGGCGGTACAAAATGTGTATAGGGCCCCAAATGCTCTGGAGAGGGCAATGTGTAAAGGTGTGTCATGGCTACAATATCAGGTGGATAATGGCTGTTACGCGTGGAAACTCAACACGGGTGGGGTGGAGAAAGTATAGCTATGCGATTATGGATCGAGGAGTGCCAGGGTTGGTTGCGCCAGTTCCAATGGACTGGCCCGTGTAGGTCAACTAGCACGTAATAGGTATATATGCATACGCACATGCAGACAACAATATGTTGAAGTACATTCTCTGTAACACATGCACTCGATTTATTGACATAAATAATATGAATGTGCACAGACAAACAAATACAGTAGCTGGAATAATAGGCTGTGCAGACAAAGAACAGGTCAAATAACACTGTATCACATCCCAATTACCATCGGTAATCCGTACATGAACATATTGCCACATCTGTCCACTGTATAATGTGCTAAATACCGATTACACATTAACCGGAGTGAAGTGTCTATGTCATAATGTCTAAGGCAATAGTATAGTATGCTGTTGAAGCGGATATAAAACCCAATACGCATGTGTAAGTGCGTATGGCCGGGAAATGTATTGGTCAACAGCAGACACACAGATGTGTATATATATATATATATATATATATATATATATATATATATATATATATATATATATATATACACAAACAACATATATATATATATATATATATATATATATATATATATATATATACACAAAAAATATATATATGTTACTGTAGATATACACATGTACATAACTAGGTTATGTTACAGCAATTATGGGTAACATATGTTCAGACCGGGCATATGTTAGTGGGAGGTCCAATAAACAAACGTCTACCTCCCACACCTCCCCAGCTAGGCCGGTGAGACATACAGACACACAATAAAGGTAAATACACCATCGCTTTCCAGACCACCATCAGCAAACTACCAGTGGGAGAGACCTGCAAGGTCTACACTTTAAACATGGATCACGGGGAACCTATGATCATTGACGCGACCAGGATGTAGCTTTACACGGAACAGTAGATTGTGCAAGTCTGATAACATATAGGTTGACAAAACGTATGACATGTGTCCCGAGACAGGGAGAGTGGGCAGTGTGTAGGGGTGTGTTCATACCCCAGCTGTGCTCACAGTAAGGATGAGCCATGAGAGTTGTAGAGGGGTGCCAGGTAGGGGAATCATGGGTATGCAATAATGGGTCTAGGTGTGCAGGTTTTGGTTGGCAGAGATGTATTAGGCCTGCCCAATAGAAGTAATTAATATTCCTATGTGGGCATAGCAGACGCCCATACCTCCCAAACCGTAAGAGCACATCTACTGGATAGTCCGTAAACCATTGGGGGAACACATAGGGACTACATCAGTGCCCTTTACCCGATTATCATGGACGTCCATGATTACGAATCAGAATCTAACACAGTCCTAACTAAACCCTTACAGGTGGCAGAATACACGTAATGACTGACAACATATATATATATATATATATATATATATATATATATATAGATATATATATATATATATATATATATATATATATATATATATATATATACACACACACACACAAAAAAAAAATATATATATATATATATATATATATATATATATATGTTACTGTAGATATACACATGTATATACCTAGGTTATGGTACAGCAATTACGGCTAACATATGTTCAGACCGGGCATATGTTAGTGGGAGGGACAATCAGCTAACGTCTACCTCCCACACCCCCCCAGCTAGGCAGGTGAGACATACAGACACGTAATAAAGGTAAATACACCGCTGCTTTCCAGACCACCGGCAGGAAACTACCGGTGGGAGAGATCTGAAAGGTCTACACTTTAAACATGGATCACGGGGTCCCTTGTGGGACACCAAAAATTTGCCTTTTATGCAAACCAGTAATGATTGAAGTGACCAGGATGTAGTTGTACGCAGAACAGTAGGTTGTGCAAGTCTGATAACACATGGGTTGACAAAACGTACATGTGTCCCGAGACAGGGAGAGTGGGCAGTGTGTAGGGGTGTGTTCATACCCCAGATGTGCTCACAGTAAGGATGAGCCATGAGTGTTGTAGAGGGGTGTCAGGTAGGGGAATCATGGGTATGCAATAATGGGTCTAAGTGTGCAGGTTTTGGTTGGCAGAGATGTATTAGGCCTGCCCCATAGAAGTAATTAATATTCCTATGTGGGCATAGCAGATGCCCATACCTCCCAAACCGTAAGAGCACATCTACTGGATAGTCCGTAAACCATTGGGGGAACACATAGGAACTACATCAGTGCCCTGTACCCGATTATCATGGACGTCCATGATTATGAATCAGAATCTAACACAGTCCTAACTAAACCCTTCCAGAACTAGTGATATTAGGTCGACAGGTGGCGGAATACACATAATGACTGACAACATATATATATATATATATATATATATATATATATATATATATATATATATATATATATACACACACACACACACACACACACAAAAAAATATATATATATAATATATATCTATATATATCTATATATATACATATCTATATATATATATATATCTATCTATCTATATATATATATATATATATATATATATATATGTTACTGTAGATATACACATGTATATACCTAGGTTATGGTACAGCAATTACAGGTAACATATGTTCAGACCGGGCATATGTTAGTGGGAGGGACAATCAGCTAACGTCTACCTCCCACACACCCCAAGCTAGGCCGGTGAGACATACAGACATGTAATAAAGGTAAATACACCGCTGCTTTCCAGACCACCAGCAGGAAACTTCCGGTGGGGGAGATCTGAAAGGTCTACACTTTAAACATGGATCACGGGGTCCCTTGTGGGACACCAAATATTTGCCTTTTATTCAAACCAGTAATGATTGAAGCAACCAGGATGTAGTTGTACGCAGAGCAGTAGGTTGTGCAAGTCTGATAACACATGGGTTGACAAAACGTGCATGTGTCCCGAGATGGGGAGAGTGTGCAGTGTGTAGGGGTGTGTTCATACCCCAGCTGCTCTCACAGTAAGTATGAGTCATGAGTACTGTAGAGGGGTGTCAGGTAGGAGAATCATGGGTATGCAATAATGGGCCTAAGTGTGCAGTTGTTGGTTGGCAGAGATGTATTAGGCCCGCTCCGTGGAAGTAATTAATATTCCTATGTGGGCACAGCAGACACCCATACCTCCCAAACCTGAAGAGCACATCTACTGGATAGTCCGTAAACCATTGGGGGAACACATAGTGACTATATCAGTGCCCTGTACCCAATTTTCATGGATGTCCGTGATTACGAATCAGAATGTAACACAGTCCTAACTAAACCCTTCCAGAACTAGTGATATTAGGTGGACAGGTGGCGGAATACACGCAATGACTAATGACAACATGTATGAGTCATAAACAGCATGTACCTCGACAAATGTGAATGAATACATATGCCCTGGGACTGTCAGTGTGTCAGGTTAATAGAATCAATCATATATATGTGTCCCTGAGGGTGTTATGCAGTGTCCCTGATGCAGTGTTCATTCTCCCCCATTCGTATGTGAGGTCTGCTAGTGACAGAAAGCACATATTCCGCCGACTACCTTAGGTAGATGATAGCATAATAGGTTGGGGTTACCACCTGTTCGCCTTTGCGAGTGACACTGCCCTCTGGCCTGTTGTGTCCTGCAAAATGAATGTTATTATGGCACATGGCCTGTGATTTTGGGCAAAGAATCTATATATTGTCTGTAGTGGTTGCATAAAATGATTATGTTGTATTTGGAACACCTAGGTGTTATAGGAAACAGTATTAGCAACTATAATGTTACAAGAATAACCTTTACTTATGCAAACCGGTGAAGTAGTCTATTTTCTGCTGGCTGTGGGTATGTGTTGCCTTGCCAAATCTGACATCTCTACATATAGGTCCTATTGGGCTGCCATCTTTCCAAATGGCCAAAGTGGGACCTGCTCCATAGAAATGTCAGACGTACCAGGTCAGAGCATACCTACAGCTGTGCATAGTACTGAACTATACTTATTAGCACAAATCAAAGCTTAGTCTAGCAGCAGTCAAGTTGCTTATGTTACTTTACATAACATATAGAAGTGTCATATATACAATAACTGTTACATGCAACTATTAGAGAAACGTAGAATGTAATATTGTCCTGTAATCAGGACATTTGCTATGTCTAGATTATTTTTGCATGACACATACCCCTAAGGAGGGACTGTCCCACGCAAAGAGGGACAGGTGTTAATCCTAAAGTCTCACCTTGGCCAATTTAAAAGGTGGAAAACCTACAATAGGTATGCGGTAGCATGACCTGGCAGACGGATGTGGTTCCCAAAACACATTTACTTGTCTGCATTGCAGAGTATCGGTTCCCATGTATCAGCCAGATGGGAGCAGATTGTATGAGGAACACGCATATAATATGATTAACTCACTGGACAGGCCGCCGATTCTGTACAGTCGAACGCCATGCCGTCGCCTAATGGTCAGCCATACCCGATACTGTAATCATGTAGTCCAATGGAATAGGCATCACAAGGGATCGTGCCCACCCAGCGTGAGTGACAAATGCAAGCACCAATGTTGGTGCATGTGCAAGTGAGGGAGCGAGCGGGTGTAAGCGTGTTTGGCTACCAGTATGCAAGTATTGCACTGTTAAAGAAATGTGGAGTCTCAACAAGTATAAGAAGCTGTAACCAGAGGTCAGCAGTGCTTAACACTGCGCAAACCCACGCACAACCACTCCCAACTGCTGCAATGTGCCTTACTCACTCTGTATCCAGTGGCCTTGTTCTGGCCGCAAACAAAGAACCGTCCTTTGCAAGTGTTGGTAGCAACACCATGCCCACACAGCTAATGTGAATTACCAATACACCATGGCAAATATATAGACAATAGACAGTACTACACGCATACCATACAGCACAGTCATCCAACAGTATAGCAATGTATCGGCAGATATGTCCGGACCACTGGTGTTTGCAGACCTGGCCATCTTGTGTTTACGTGTGTGAGCATGCCCAATATGACTGTTCCACATGTTGTCGACTGACATTACCGTCATACCTTCATGTGTTTGAGCATACCCAGTATGATCAACTGGATCGCATGTGTTACATGTCCAGGTAGTCAATACTGTGGTGCCGACCTCTGCGTTGTACACTGACAGGTGGCATGCTGTGTCTGCAGGGTATCCATCGGTCATGTGGCATTGACTGTTGCTACATTTCTGCACAGCATGGGGGGACATCCGACTGTATCCACATTCCTACACAGCACCGGGGGAGGGGGCCGCACATGACTGTTACATGTGTACGTTGGAAGGGGGGCACAGCTGACAGTTGTACACTTTTGCTACTACTGTACTGGTGTGTCAGGTACACCATTTCAGTGTGTAGACCTACCTAATGTTCTGACTAGAGGCATACCAGTGTAGTCCAGATCTTAGCTTTAATTACCAACATATTAGTTTCAGATGTCCTAGCCTTCACAACCTACATCCAACTGCCTGGCTTGCTGTAGTCTGTCTGTGTGTCTGTGGGGGGGGGGGGGTTCATCCATTGGGCATATTCAGAGGCCATTGTACAGCATTTGTCTGTGTTGGTCTACACCTGTCCAGCTGGTTGAGACTTGTGTGGGCTGTATGGACACACATGCTGTTCAGTCCATTACCCACAGTGGGTTAGAACACCCTGTGTACAACTGGCTACCATTGTGACCCCAGTATGTGCTCCAGATGCCATGTTGCCACTATGGACGTCTACTGTCCTCTGCCTTAACATTCGACCACCAAATTCCCTTGCATGCTCACATCCATACCATAGCTACAGGTAACAACACATTCTAATACAACTGCCAATTTGTAGGTTGATTGACTTACCTTGAGGTTGTGCCAGACCTGAGGATGGTGCTGGAGGGCTGCCTATGTCGGATGCACACAGTATACTTCCTATACATGGCTGAGCACAGGTAGTGTCATGTTTGGCATCCCTTTTACTGTCTGTGCGAGTCAGAGAGGGTGACATTCCCTGGGTACCTACTGTGTCAGTGCATATGCTATGCATTGTCTCTTTGCCAAGGCCAGGTCATACTGGGCACGCCTCCTTCTGCCTACTGGGTCCGGCTCAGGTAGTTCCTCCTCTGAGTCGCTCTGTGCCTGTACAGGCCTTGGCATTGGTGGGGGGCTGTGTGCCCTGCCCCATGCTGTTCCTGCTGCAGCAGTTTCCGCAGGATCATATTGTGTAGCATAGCACATACCATAACAATTTTGGTGCATGTAGCTGGTGAATACTGCAAGGCTCCACTGGATGAGTCCAGACACCGGAACCGTGACCTGAGCATGTGCTTCATTATGGCATAGTTGTTCAGGTGTGTGTACATTTCTGATGGGTGTCATCAGCCATGGCTCCAGTGGGTACCCAGCATCTCCCACTAGGTGACCGTAGGGGATGTCCATATTGGCA